>NC_061111.1:188616811-188692694 GCF_002878395.1 Capsicum annuum
TTGATTTTATAACTGGCATTATTTTATCCTTATCCTGAGATTCATGCTAGCGGTCAATCGCTAACCTCGTCTACTGGCGGCTGTATACCCGCGCTATGCAGGAACGGACCATTCTACTCCTCCTGTTTAGTATGCGGATTCGGTATCGACATTTGGACTGAAGTGGTGAGCTTTCATCCTTTCGAAAGACATCATTTCATGTTATGGATTTGTTTAGACACTTTTCTTTTATTTTGGATATTGATTTTGGCCATGGTTGGGGACATGTTCCAACCGAATTTGTTTACTCTTTCGGATAGAGGTTTTGTGGTACTTCTGGGGGTTGATATGGGCAAGATCGGTAGAGGTGTCAACCTTAGCATTGGTATTGATATTGAGGCTGGCATCATCGAACATAATTTATCATTGTTCCGTCATACTACATTTTGGGATTGATTTTCATATTTTGTTTTGGTGTTCCATTTGGTTTACGGTTTATGGTTCAGTTTGGTATGGTTGGGCGGTTGGTACAGTACGATCGGAGTCGATTGGGTCAGTCACGGTATCCCAAAGTCTTAATGAAAACAATAACGCTATTTAGTTATATGTTCGAAATTCAGCCCGTCTAAGGCTGGATATAGGTGGGTGGGTTGGGTAACAGCAGAAATCCCCAGTCTTGGTTAGACTTGGGATGCCCATTACGACAAGACCCGAGGTCGGGTCGTATCAAGTTAGTATCAGAGCCTAGGCTCATGGTCAACTGGGAAGTCCACAAAGCCGTGTTGAGTAAAGTCTCTTTTATAGGTGTGAAACGCGCCACACTCATAAGAGAGAGGCTGTAAGACATTTAGGAATGTTTCACTTTCTTGGTATTCTATCTTTAAGCTTGAGTTCTCAATCTTGGAATCTCCTCTAATCCTTGTTTGTTCGTTTTTCAGATCATGCTTCCTAGATCTAGAACTCAAGAAAATTCTTTCGTCCCATCTGGGGATAATGCTAAAGGGTACGTCCTACGCTTGGAGTACATCTTCGATCTCATGGTCCTATTCCTGATGGTGTTGGAGTTCCTCCAATTCCGGCTAGTTTTCCTCAAGTCCCTCAGGGCAACGTGACGAACGCAGAATTTCGTCAATATATTCATGTTATTGCCTAACTGATTGCTGCTCAGGCTGAGTGGGGTGCGACTGGTGCTTTGTCTGTTGAGGCCACAAGGGTTGATCAATTTATGAAGATGGATCCTCGAACTTCTACTCAAAGTGAAAATGGAGGAGGATCTACGGGGCTTCTTGGATGAGATGGAAAAGATCTTTCGGGTGATGCAGGCTACTAATGTAGAGGGGGTTAACTTTGCAGCTTATCAGCTCAAAGATGTTGCTTATCAGTGGTATGAGGAGTGGGACAGGGATAGAGGTGATATGGAAGAGGATGGGTTGTGGAGGCCTTTTCTAAGGCCTTCATGGATCGGTTCTTTCCTCAAGAGTTGAGGGAAGCTAAGATAGAGGAGTTTGTAAACCTCGGGCAGGGGAGGATGCCAGTAAAAGAATATGCTTTGAAGTTCCATCAACTATCAAGGTATGCTCCTGATTTGGTGGCTGATATGAGGTCGAGAATG
Source organism: Capsicum annuum (assembly GCF_002878395.1). Taxonomy (NCBI): domain Eukaryota; kingdom Viridiplantae; phylum Streptophyta; class Magnoliopsida; order Solanales; family Solanaceae; genus Capsicum; species Capsicum annuum. Next base: position 188,618,403 of record NC_061111.1, read on the forward strand.
AGGAAGTTCGCTTCTGGGTTGAATAGAGATTTGATTCTGGAGAGCAAGACTGCCTTGCTGATTACAGATATGGACATCTTGAGGTTGACTGTTCACATGCAGTAGGTTAAGGATGAAAAGAGGAAGCAGGCGCTGTTTAGGGATAGGCAGGGAAAGAGGAGCAAGTTTTCTGATCAGGGAGGTGCTCAGTCTCAGGGTGGTAGAGGAAGTGGCAAGTGGCAAAAAAAGAAGGGGAGTTTGGGCTCCTTGTCTGCTAGTGATCCTTATCAGTCGGGAGACAGGCGTCATCAGGGGGTGACAATTCTCGAGCACAGGTTGCCCAATCTCAGGCGAGCAGAGGTCAGTCGGTTTCTTCGTGTCCTCCTTGTCGTTCTGTGGTCGTCCTCATCGGGGTTATTGCGAGGAAGGAAGGGACAAGTGCTACAAGTGTGGCTAGGTAGGCCATCGACTCAAGGAGTGTTGCGGTTTGGCAAAAAAGGGAAACTCAGTCCTCGGTTCATTGGTCCTTATATGATTTTGCGGAGAGTTGGCAATGTTGCTTATGAGTTGGAGTTGCCATCTAGTTTAAGTTTGGTTCATCCGGTCTTTCATGTTTCTATGTTGAGGAAGTGTCTTGGTGATCCTTCTTCGGTTGTTCCTTTGGAAGGATTGGGTATTTCAGATTCTCAGTCTTATGAAGAGGTCCCGGTTGAGATATTAGATAGGCAAGTTCGTCGGTTGCAGATCAAGGAAGTGGCTTCGGTTAAGGTTATATGGTAGAACCATAAGGTGGAAGAAGCTACTTGAAAAACGGAAGAGGACATGAAGTCCAAGTATCCGCATTTGTTTTCTGCTCCTGGGATTCGTGTGGAAGGTATGTGTCTTGAACACATCTTTATTTTCTGAGCTTGTAAAAAGGAAAAATTAACATCTTTGCCTCTTTGTTGAAGGGATGTTTGATAATGCAAATGACTCTTGTGTGTGGTTACCCCTACCTTGTCCGTCATTCGAGGACAAATGTTCCTAGTGGGGGAGACTAAAACATCCTAGATTTTGACCCTTAGAAAATTTCCTGGAAATCCGTTCTCCGGACCCAACACGACTCATGGGTACGAGCCGTATGCTGGGGTACGAATGGTATAGTCCTGTCGTATACTGACCAGTGTTAGTTGGTGGGATGATTTTGGTCACTGGAATGGGTACGACTTAAGGGTATGAGTCGTAGGGTTTGGTACGAGTTGTATCAAGGACTCGTATGGTTGACAGTGTTGATTCTCCTGGTATATCATTCTGCCAGGATACGAATCGTATGTTGTGGTTACGACTTGATTGGATGAGTCATATACTGGACAGTGTTTGATCAAGGGTTGAGGCTTAGATACGAGTGGTGGATACCGATCGTATAGGAGGGTACGACTCGTATGGATCAATCGTATCCCTATGACGAGTTTTAAAAGGGATTTAAGTGGGGGTATTCTGGACATTTCCCTACTTACCCTAACTAGGATCTACGACTTCTAATACACTTAGGAGGTTATTTACCCTATTACTCTATTCATAAACACTTAGAAACTATTCCAAAACATCTCATAATTCTCTTAAGAGCTTTTAGGGCAAGAAGGCTGGGATTCATCTTACGGATTGCTTTGGGGCTTGCTTTGGTGATTTCTTTCCGTCAATTCTTCGGTATAAGGCATGATTCTCTTCCTTCATTGTAATTTCAACTAAAGGCATGGTTTATATGATTGATTTCATGGTTTCACTATAATGATTATGGTTTTCAAATATTATTTGGGGGTTTTGATATTGTATGTTTGGTTATGGTTTCCTATGGTTTTAATTATGCTTTTATATGCATAATGGTGGATTTAGACAATTGGATTGCATGGTAATGGTTTAATGGTTTTTGGAATTGGTTTTGGTTATATTATGCCCCCAAGGTGTTTGATAAAATGTTTATAAAGATATGTTCATTGCATTGACTTCTTTTAATGGAACTCTTGCATGTTTTAAACTGGATAAAGAATTTATGCATGGTTTAAATGGTTTGAAAAGACTAAAAGCTAAATGGTTATGCTTGTAGAGAATATGGAAGTCTCCCAAGTGGATTTAACATGGTAAAAGGAAGGGCACCTAAGGTCCCCTTAACCTAAATGGTTTGGCTATGGATATTACTTGCAAGTAATGGGGTGATATGACGATACCACCAATATTGGCCTTGGTTAATAAATGGTAAATGAATTATTTGAAGATGGTTCTAATTGGGCATTAATGGCGGGGTGTGTAGCTAAGCCGTGGAAGGTGGCGGTCACGGGGGGACCAAAACCAAAAACTCGTAGTTGCTGATATGAGGGGTCTTGATAACCATGTGCTTATGTCACATTTTATATTGAGGGATGTACTAGTCATCCCATAGGATATTTCCCGTTCGTGTGGCTACGCACTGGGGCTTTCAGCAGGGGGAGCTGAACCTATATGGCCCGTGGGTTATTAGGATGGCAAAGCTACACTGCCCAGATAAAGGTTTTAAATGCATGCTAAATCCGGTTCCCTTTCCCAGCACTCAAATATGTATGGTTGTATGCATTATGGATGGTTTTACTTGGTTTTATAACTGACATTATTTTATCCTCAACCTGAGATTCATGCTAGCGGTCACTCGCTAACCCCGTCTACTAGAGGTTGTATACCCATGCTATGCAGGAACCGACCATTCTACTCCTCCTGTTTAGCACGCGGATTCGGTATCGGCATTTGGACTGAAGTAGTGAGCTTACATCTATTCAGAAGGCATCATTTCATGCTATAGACTTGTTTAGACACTTTTCTTTTATTTTGGATACTGGTTTTGGCGATGGTTGGGGGCATGTCCCAACCGGATTTGTTTACTCTTTCGGATAAAGGCTTTGTGGTACTTCTGGGGGGTGGTATGGGCTAGATCGGTAGAGGTGTCAGCCTTAGCATTGGTATTGATATTGAGGTTGGCATCATCAGACATAATTTCTTACTGTTCCGTCATACTACATTTTGGGATTGATTTTCATATTTTATTTTGATGTTCCCTTTGGTTTACGGTTTATGGTTCAGTTTGGTATGGTTAGGCAGTTGGTGCGGTACTGTCGGACTCGGTTGGGTCGGTCACGGTCGTGACCCTATCTTAGAGTCTTAATAAGAACAATAACGCTATCTTGTTATATGATCAAAATTTAGCCCATCTAAGATTGGATATAGGTCGTTGGGTTGGGTAACGGGGGCGGTCCCCGGTCCTGGTTGGACTTGGGATGCCCATTACGACAAGGCCTGGAGTCGGGTCAGCTACATACCAATTCTACTTATCCTGACCAAATTCACGGGATTATTAATTAAATAATCAAGCTCCAATTATCACTGCCCCATGTTGCATGTCACAAACTAGACAAATGCGGAAGGTCCAATAAGTTTGCAATCAAATTATGATAAATAGTGGTCAAGAAGTGGGTGTGAAACTTGAAGACCAAGGTTCGAATCCTAGCAGACCAAAAAAAAAACTAGGTGGAACTTTGGAAGAGAGCAACGGATTTGGAGTGGCTGACTGGGTTGTTTAAAGTCGTTTTTTAGATGGCCAAAATGCCTGAAGAACCGAGGTGGAGTTTAATGGTTTGGTTGTACATAAACAAGGGTGACATTTAAAATTGCACCAATTATAGGGGTATAAAGCAGCTAAGCCACACCTTGAAAGTTTGGAAGAGGGTGGTGGAGATGAGAGCACGGAGAGGCATGTCTATTTTCAAGAACCAGCTCAGATTTATGTTAGGGCGTTCAACTGCAAAAGCCATTCATCTCGTAAGGAGTGAGTGGAGGAGTACATGGAGAGGAAGACGGATATACATATGGTATTCATCAACCTAGAAAAGGCATACGATAGTCTCAAGGGAGGTTCCATAGAGATACCCAGTGGTTAGAGACGTACCTGCGGCATATCGATTAAGGACATGTATGCCGGAGTCAAAAACCAAGCAAGGAAAGTGGAGCAAACTTAGAGCACTTCCCAAGTATGATGGGGTTGCACCAGGGATCAACACACTTAGCCCATTTTTATTTGCCTACGTGATGGATGAATTGATGCAACAAATCTAAGGTGAGATGTCATGGTGTATGTTATTTGCATATGACATAATTCTGATCGACGAGGCTCACAAAGGAGTTAACTAAGCCGGAGGTCTACAAACAAACTCAGGAGTCTAAAGGGTTCATGTTGAGCAGGACCAAGATCGAATACTTGAAGTACAAGTTTAGTTACAAAACACATGAGGCTGGTATGGAAGTGAGGCTTGATACCTATACCATCCTAAAAAAAAAGATGAGGATTTCAAGTATCTTGAAGCTATTACACAAAGTAGTAGGGTGACTGACGATGATGTCACACATAGTATTCACATTGGTGCAGGGTGGACGAAATGGAGGCTTGCATTCAGAGTCTTGTGCGATAAGAAGGTGCCATCAAAACTTAAAGACAAGTTCTACAGACTGGTGGTTAGGCAAACTATTTTGTATCGAACGGAGTGTTGGCTAGACAAGAACTCTCACATTCAGAAGATGGAAGTTGTGGAAATGAGGATGCCGAGATGAACATATGGGCTCACCGGGAGAGATAGGATTAGAAATGAAGATATTCAAGACAAGGTATGAGTGGCTTCAATGGAGGACAAGATGCGGAAAGCGAGGGTAAGATGATCGGACACGTGAAGAAGAGATTCACAGATGCCCCAGAGTGGAAGTGTGAGAGGTTAACCATGTATGGTTTCAAGAAAAGTAGAGGTAGGTCGAAGAAGTATTGGGGAGAGGTGATTTGATTGCACATGACACAACTTGAGCTTACTGAGGACATGACCTAAGATAGGAGGAGGATACATACTAGCGTAGAAGGCTAGTAGGTAGTTGAACATTGTCTCACTAGCCCTTTCATACTAATAGTTGCAATAGTACTCTTGTAGTTGCTTGATCTTCAATTTATGTTACTATATGTTGTTTCTTGTACTTCAATTATAGTATTATTTTGTTGTAATTGTTGTTCCTTTTTTGTTTTTGAATGTTTTGTCGTGCTATTAGTAGTTTGTTTTGGCTTCTTCACTTCTTGCAGTAGTACTCCTGTAGTTTCTTGATCTTCAATTTATGTTACTATATGTTGTTTCTTGTACTTCAATTATAGTATTATTTTGTTGTAATTACTGTTCCTTTTTTGTTTTTTAATGTTTTGTCATGCTATTAGTACTTTATTTTTGCTTCTTCACTTCCGTGTTTGTTTTTTCGAGCTGCTTTGATATGCTTTTCCTTGAGCCAAAGTATATCATAAACAACCTCTCTACCTTTCAAGGTAGGGGTAAGGTCTGCGTACACACAGTGGAATAGCCACATGCTTAAAGAGTGTCAACTGACACCCTAAATGAAGATTGTGGCTCTGGCACAGTGTATACAGTACCCTCCCAAACCCCACTTGTGGGATAGCACTAGGTATATCATTGTTGTTGTAAGCCTTAGCGCACAAAGTTACCTGGTACCTATGCTAGCGAGAGATTGTAGGTATTTATGGAATAGTCAAGGTGCTTTTAAGCTAACCTATACAACTTTTAAAGAAAAATTTTGTGGTCAAATTATGATGTATAAAAGATTCATATAAATGGCCCCAACTATTTTGGTATAGATGCATAGTCGATCGGTTTGATGAATATTGATGCACTAATCATGTTTTTGAGAAAATTACAACTGAATCAACAAGTGAGCATAAGAATTTGATAAGAACATTGGCTTCCTAAACGAGAAACATTTACTCCAGCTACTACCATATTTTTTCAATGTCATCTTCTCAACATCAAAAGGTAGTATAATTCAATACCTGTGATTAACAATTCATATAACAAACCCAGTTTTTGCAGATTCCCTTCTAATAGAAACTAAAGAAAAGGGACAACCACACATTAATTATTCTAAATTTCCTTTTTATGGCAGTGTTTCGTAAACTTGCAGTACGTTGAAAGCAAGCATAAAACTACTAAATTTATGATTACAAAATGAACCAGTACAAATGGAACGAAAATGATCGTGAGAACTCGTATAGTAGTTAAATTGATTAACAAGCTTACACCCTATTGTCCTCCCCCGGTTAGTCTCATGTTTTCCCTTCAGTTTCAGTTCCTAACTCAATCATTTGCCAGAGATGTAATGTACTTCATCTAGAAAAGAATGACCACTTTTTGGAGAGAAACATTTTTTTCTTTCGTTGTAATTAAAATGATATATTTTTTGGATAACCGTAGTGTCCGGACCACTTGTGCACACCTCGTCTAAATCCACGGATACCTGCTATCGCCCATGTAGCGGGCTAACTCTCCCCTTTGGCTTAGATGGGAAGAAGAAATCACCTAGTGTTTTTAACCCGAGACCTCATGGTTCCCGCTTCATTGATCTTATACACAACTCGGGTGCCATTTTTTTAAAATATATTTTGCTACCAAAAGTTGAAATTAAAGTGTAGTAGTTTTTAAAATGTAAAATTTATTTCAAGACTGCCAACCCATTTGGACATAGTAAAAAATGTTTGTGAAATGCAACAAATTTAAAGCAGCTGCAGCATGATAAGACCCAAGTTCCTAAATTGAAACATATGAATTTGATATTATAGAACTAGAAATTCCAAAGGGCATACCGGAAACTGGAGCAACATTATCGGCAGGAGTTTTATTCACCGGCGGGAGTCTCCGGTCAATGGGCTTCTTTAGTTGGGATGACGCTGCATCGACAGTAGAACTTCCGATCCTTCCAGTTGCTCGACGAAATGCCTGACCCATTTTCCTCAAATGATCTCTTTATATACAAATGTTATATGAGAAGTTGGTGTAAGATTTGTTTTTCTTTTTCCTTTTTGGGTTTTATGTGCTTGTTTAATTTTCAGTGAAATTGATTGGGGTAAGATTTGTTTTTCTTTTTCCTTTTTGGGTTTTATGTGCTTGTTTAATTTTCAGTGAAATTGATTGGGGTTTAACGAAAAACTGATCGCAAACTGAACGGAGAAATGGACCATTTGGAAAAAGAAACAAATAGGAAGGTGAGGGCATTTATAGTAGTTTTTTATTTTATTTAATTTAAAATTTTATTAATCAAAATTCAAATAAAATCTGAACATAAATGGACCAACCCATTGAAAAACACAACAAAATTAAAACATCTACTTTATCCTACCGTCCCGGCCCAACCCGGGTTCAAAAGGGTCAACATATCTACTCTGAGTAGGGTTTCCTAAAACATTAAGGTGTCGTTTGATGTGAGTTACTAAAACATATAATCCTGAGATAAAATTAGGATAAATTTTTTGATGTATTATTTGGTTGTCAATATTCGGGATAACTTATTTCGGAACTAATAAATAGTATCGGGATAAGTTATCCCACATATGTGATGGGATAACAATCCCAACACAATTTATCCTTGAGATAAACTATAAAATGACAAAATTACTCCTAAAATTCTTTGATTATCACTTTATATATATATATTACTTTACTTTTTTTTATATAAAATATAAGGTATTTGTATAACGAGATAGGTTAGATTTTAATGCGAATGAATATGAAATTTATCATATGAAGTTTAAATTTTTAGATGAGATCAAAAAATAAATTACAAAATTTTGTGTATAATATTTTGTTGTTTCTACACAAGTTTTTCATCGTTTTTATTTTACTTTTTCTACCAATTTACTCAAATAATTTTATTTAAAAATCCAAAAAAAAAAAAAACTAACTACTACATGATTCATCGTTATATATGTTTTGGAGAAAGTAAGAAATTCAAACTTACAAATAAAGAGAAAAATCATATGAATCAAAGAAATAATTTTTTATGTTGAGTAATGGAGAATCTAGCTAGCTATTATTTAAAAAACGAATCAAAACTATAGATAATAACATTTTTTCAAATGATTTTATTGATATATATATACACTTTACTTTACTACTATATATAAGAGAGAATGTGGAATTTTAGTAGTCCTCGCTAGGGGTGTTCATGGGTCGGTTTGGATCGGTTAGTGTTAAAATCATAACCAAAATCAATTTAGTCGATTTTTTAATTTCTAAAACCAAATCAAACCACAAAAATAAAATAACCGTCGGTTTGGTTCGATTTTTTGATTTTTTCGGTTATTGACTAGCCAACTCCAACCATCTCTAGAATAAACTTCTTTTAACTCATAGAAAAAAGTATTACATTAAATAATTTCTCATGAAATATTTTTACAATGATGGACAAATGACACTATAAACTCTTAAAAATCATAACAAACACATTAAATAAAATCAACATTGAGATGAAAAACACTAGCTTTGTATTGTAGGCACTAAGATTATCCAATAACATACAAACACATACATGTACGTTGTAAAACATAGTTTTGTACTCTGTTGCAGTGTACTGCAAAAAGAGACAAAGTTGAGCAAATTTTAGTAATCTGTTTACTTTATAGACTAGTTAGGTGAGCTAATCATATAGGGAAAAGATTAAATAAACAAGGAGACATAAAACTACCATTTGAACCAGGGATCATGGTAACTCATTTAAAAGATTCTTTTTTTATGTAACTGAAGCATCATATGGATTACAGTTTTCAGTCACCATTCATGTCATCTCTCTTGGGTTATTCACAAACCATATATCAATAAAAATTCAGTAACATTTAATAAAACCCCTCTGCACCATTGCCTAGATAAAGTTACATCTCATGAAACTTTGGGATTTTACTATAGAATAGAATTAGATTTAATCACCGAAAATATTTCACAAAAAATAAAGAGAAAACTACACTACGAAAGCGAGCGTAAACGAGCTATAGGGGGTTAGAAATTAAACAAGAAAATATTGCAATATCAGAGCTAGTCGAGACTCCTTTCAATGCGGTGCGGTGCTGCCTTTCAATGAAGAATAAAAGAAACAGTAGTTGATGTACTACGTATTGTGAAAGCTGAAGTAGAAAAAGTGAGGTAGGGACCGTAGGGTTAACTTATTAGTAATAGTAGATAGAGTTGGGCTTGGATTTGGGGTTTTGGGCAATTGGACTAAAGTATTGGTTGGGCTAGACATAGATTAAAATTTAGTTTAAAAGTAAATTTAATAAAATATTTATATTTTATTTATAAATTATATATAAATAATTATAATATATATATAAAATTTATCGATTCGGTTTAATTACTTTCACGATTTTTTTAACTAAAACCATAACCAAACCAAATAGCATCGGTTTTTAAAATTTAAAACCAAACCTAACTAAACCAAACCAATCATCGATTTTTTTAACCGGTTTGGTTCGGTTCACGATTCGGTTTGGTTTTTAACCAAACCCACGAACACCCCTAGTCCTCGCATCAAATATTTTTTTTAATCATTTTATCCCTAATTTAAATTTTAATTACTCTACAAATTTTCATTCATTTTGATAGATTTGAACAATTATATGAGCTTATTAAATGCTACAAAAGTGATGAGTAATGAAAAAATGATAGTGACACCATAAAAACTATTTATACAATCAAGTTCAAAATTGATGCAAGGATTTATTGTCTTTCTATTTTGTAAAAATATTTATTAATCATATTTTAGATTTTCACTTTTCCTAACAAATTTATCATGGACATAAATTTTCATTTTTCGTACCAAATTTATCATGGACAAGTTATTAAAGTATGTTGGCATTCCCTTTCTAACTTAATACATGTTTGATTATTAAATAAAAAATATTTTATATTTAGCTAAAAAGATTTGAAAATTTAATTTTTAAAAATATATAATTTGACTCTTCAAATATTAGTGATACTGAATAATGAAAAGTGAGAGTAATTCTTTTTCACATTTTTTGATGATGAATTTTTTTAACAAAATATGAGATTATCAATATTTTATGAAATTTAGAACAAAATAAGTAATTTAACATGAAATATTAGAGCTTCATACACATTTAAGAAATATTTTATTTATGAATATATTATACATTAAATTTATTTGAATAATTATTATGTTTATTTATATATTTTAATTTCTCAAAACAATAATAAAAATGTTGACTCCATTGTTGAATTACATATTTTAAATTAAATAATTTTTTATTTACTTGAAAATTGATATTGCATATATCAATTAAAATGGATTTTAATATTCTATATTATATGAGTGATATGTGTTTAAATGAAGTGACATAAACAACAAATCCTCTTTTACTTTAACAAACTTAAGTTGAAAAGTTTTATTTCAAACTAAACAAGATGTAGTAAGTTTTTTTTTCAAACACATACGACATAATCATGGGAAGGCACACGCAAAAAAATTAAAGCTAAATAAGATGAAAGTTTTATTTTTAAAATACACACGATATAATTATGGAAATGCACACGTACAAAAAAATTAAGGTAAATAAGATGAAAGCTTTAGTTTTAAGAATAAATATTTAAAGCTTGAAAAGAAATATATATATATATATAAAGTTAAATGAGATAGAGGGTATTTTGGTAATCAATTAATTTATTCTTAAAAATTATACCATGCATATTACTTTGAATACAAACGAACCAAACACTCAATAAAAAATAATCTCAATATCACTTATCCCAGCATAACTAATATCAACATAACTACATTCCCAACCAAATGACCCCTAACCCTCTATTTCAGCTTTTTATTTATAGGGTGTGTTTGGTATGATAGAAAATATTTTCCATGGAAAATGTTTTCCTGGAAAAAGTTTCCTAGAAAATAAGTTAGTTTTCTACTTATTTTCTCATGTTTGGTTGGTGAGTGGAAAATATTTTTTGAAAAATATTTTATGGTGTTTGATTGGTGAGTAAAAAATATTTTTTAGAAATATATTTTCTAGTGTTTGGTTGGTGAGTGAATTTTTTTTTTTTTAGAAAATACCACTAATGGTTAAATAGTATATCGCTGCCTGAACTAATTTAAGCATAACAAATAATATCAATATCGAGTATTAAGATATTACAAGTCACTAAATTTTAAGCAACTACTAATTAGCAAGCATGAGAGACACTTTTTAACATTTTGTCAGGACAATCTCAAGATACTACAATCAATAGAAATACAATTGAACGACAAACTTATTCAACCTTTTGAAACAAGCTATAATGATGACAAAATGGATTATGCAATTAGCAAAAGTAACATAGGTAAGTCTTCCTCTATGCACATGGAAATAACAATACATTCAACGAACATTGAAAACAGGAAAAAATTTGGATAAATGATGCATTTGATTTTATTAAATCATTTTCCAGAAAATGACAGATGTGACTTTTATAATATATTATCAAAATAATTTATTTGGATAAATATGCATTTGATTTTATTAAATCAAGAGGCTCAGGATTAAAAGAAGTATTAATTCGTATCTATTTCAGTTTAATTTAGTCAATCTATTAGATTTGGTCATAATTGAAATCAAATTGGTCATAATTGCAATGCAATCCGTCAATTGATTTTTAATTTGGTCAAAATTAAATGAATATGGCTAAATTTTAAATTTCAATTGGGGTTATATTTTAAATAATATCAAAATTTCCAAAAACTCTCATAACTTCTACCTAATTCCCATCAAAAAATAATTTCAAATTGTACTACATTGTACAATTCCCCCCCCCCCCCCCCCCCCCACAATTTTTACCCCACCTTATCTTCAATTTTTAAATTCTAAACACACACCTAAATGGCTTTTCTCCTAGATTGATGGAGAAAAGAAAAAGAAAAATCATATTCTCTCTTATAAATACTACCACTACTTTGGTATAAAAGGAGGTGGAAAAGTTTTTTTTAAAAAATGAGGCTAGCAAGGTGAAAAAATTCTTTTGAGCAAAATAGTTATTTTTATTTAGTAAAAATTTTTTGTTTCATAGAGTGGGTCGGCTAATCAAAATTTTTGAGTTGCCGGCAACGTTTTTCGATGTTGATTGATTCCGATGAAGCTCGTAGTCTCGTTTTACTGCCCCCAAAAGGGTAAACACATCTTTCTTTTTTTTAGTATTATTATCGTTTTCTTCTTCATATCTTTATTCTTCGTAGTTTATAGTTATAATTTTGTTTGCTGGGATTGTTTGTTGTAGATAGCCTTAAAGGCCATAGGATGTTGTGGTATCGATAGTTTAATTATTTTCATGTTCATGATATAAAAATGAGCTAGTAATAGTTGTACGTACCTTTTTTGACTTTATTCTTTGATTATTACAAATAAAGTTTCAATTTATGCTTAAAAGATGTACTTATGCTTTATTTAAAATCATTGTTGGTGGATATGTTTGTTTTTAGCATGTAAAATTATTTTCTTTATGTTGAAAAGAATAGTTAATATTGATTGTTTCGTCTTTTCACCTTATTCTTTGATTATTCTGGATAAAGTTTAGATTTTTGCTTGAAAACCATACTTATGTCTCGTTTAAACTCATTGTTGGTGGATATGTTTGTTTTTAGCTTGTAAAGTTATTTTTTTTTTATGTTGAAAAGAATATTTAATATTGATTGTTTTGCCTTTTGACCTTATTCTTTAATTATTTTGGATAAAGTTTAGATCTTTGCTTGAAAAACATACCCATGTCTTGCTTAAACTCATTATTGGTAGATATGTTTGTTATTAGCATGTAAAGTTATTTTCTTTATGTTGAAAAGAATAGTTAATATTGATTGTTTTGCCTTTTGACTTTATTCTTTGATTGTTATATATAAAGTTTTGTTCTTTGCTCAAAAGACGAAATAATACCTTGTTTAAATTCATTGTTGGCGGATATGTTTGTTTTAGCATGTAAAATTATTTCTTTTATGTTGGAAAAATAGTTATTATTATTTGTTTCACCTTAATAAAAATAGTAATTAGTTAAGCCAAGAATTTGTCATTTGCTTGCTAATTATTTTAATGAATTTCAAAATTCTCATATAAGAGATAAAATGCTAGCTTTGTTTTCCATCCAAGATGTTTATTCCTCTTTTGTTTGCATGTTGTCTTGTCAAAATGATGAGAAAGTTTGGACATTTGTGGCTAAATAGAATTATTTGAATATTTTTGACTCATGCATAGTATGATTGTTGAACGATATTTCACTTTATCTTTTCTTTGCATGCAAAAAATATCTCGAGTTCAAATGGACTTCTTTCCTCTTGCATTTTGTAATGGGTCAATAAGGCTCACCTCTTCAAGTTAAGTCCGAAGTTTAAATTCAAGGTCCACTACATAGCGTGTGGGTGCTAGAAGATAGACGAAGAAGAAAAATAGGTCAAAACCCATTGATGAGGTCACTAAGAGAGTTGAAAAGTCTCGATTTTTATTATTGTCTTTTTTTTTTTTTATTTATTTAGTCATTTATTTATTCGTTCATTTGGGCCTTAAAGTCAAAGTTGTATTTTAATACATGTGAGGCGGATTTGGGGCCTCAAAGGTCCAAAAACTAGCTTAGGACAGATTGTGGGCCGAAAATCCTATATTTAGATTATGACAGGTGCAAGTGGGCAAAAGACCTAATTAGATTAGGACAGAATCTATTGATTTGGGCTCAATAGCCTAAGTCTTTTATTTCCCCCCTTCCCTTTTTACATGCTTTGTTATTAATTTGTTTAGACTTAGTTAAAATCCTTACTAAGTCGTCCAAATCTATTTTACACAAGTCTTTTCCTAAAATCAATTACTTTTCAACAATCAATCTTTCTTTTTGGAGTTAGTCCAAAGATATTTTCAAACAGTCTGGATAACCGCAAGTTAGCGGATACTCTTGGTGCCTTAATGTCACGCCTCAAATCCTATTGGGGTGGACTGACACCCGTAACCAAGGAGGCCCGGGAGAACTAGTTCATAACCCTATACTTCCCATGCATACCTCTATGACAACCCAAAATTCGGACAACATCATGTCACATATAAAAGAAAATAATCACCTGTATAAGCTCGTGCACACATATATATGTATATACAATACTTGGCCGTTAGACCCATCACGTCTATTAACAAAATACCACCTTGACTGTACATTAGGTCTACAAAGCCTCTAGATAATACACAGAGTTTAACTAAGGTTGGGACACACCTCGCCATATAACTAACTTCTATACAATACCAAAAGTGACTTGATATGACATGAAAATCCCCGAAGCAAACTGGAGCTCGCCAAAAACAGCTGGATATCCTGGCTCCTACTTGTGCGGTGTATGAGCTGAGGTACCTGTGCCTGCAGCATGAAATGCAGGTCCCCTGTGGGGGACGTCAGTACAAAATATGTACTGAGTATGTAAAGCTGTAGATAATCACATATGATATAGGAGCTCAATAGAAATCAGAAACAAGTGAATAAATCATAATAGGAGTAGACCACACTTACTAGAACTTGTGACAACCTGTACATTGTATTTATTCAATCACTTTACCTTCGTTCTTATCATCTTTGTAATCATTACTGTACTATACTGTGACCATTAGGCTGCCTCCAGTACATATCAACTCGGATCGACCCATGATAGGCTTATGCCCCTGGGATACCACCCTTAAATACATAAATAGGGATCGACCCATGATAGGCTTATTCCCCTGGGATACCACCCAATAAGAGAGAACTTCCATCACTTAGTTCAATTAATCTTTGATATAGTTATTTCGATCGTCACCGCATTTTTGATACCTTAAAACAATGAGACATCAATAAGAGACATATAAATAGACCATCAATGCAATAACAATGAAGTAAGAACTCATTGACGCATCAATGAAGTTTTTTGGAGTCATCAATGCCATAACAATGAAGTAGGAAATTATTGGTATATCAATGAAATGTTTTGGAGTCATTAATAGCACATGAATCTTGTTTGTGTAACTGGATACCTTCTGACATTCATTAGTGCAATAAACATGTAAGATTTGGAAAACAAGTAAGTATTGGAATGTCTTGACATCTTGTAGGGTGGAAACAAGTTCATTGGTAACGTAGGACATCATACAAAACCATTATGGATCAGATGTTACTGAATAACTTTGGAAATTTTCTTAATAGAACAATTGTTCACTTTCATGCCAAAGATATGGTATAGAGTATACTTTACATACCTGACTGTCAACCTTCAATACTAGTCCCAAATAGACTTCCCATATTTTTAGATTATTTATCTACAATGAACATATATAGCAATCTAGTATTAGCAACCAAACGTCACAATTTAATTATTTGAATTCACCAAACTAGTGGTTAAGTAGTAAGCCTTAATTACACCATAAAGGGTGTCACTTTAACCCTCTTATACTCCAATTACATTCACATGCCATGCGTATTCATACAACATCGTCCAATATCAAGTTTGGATTCATTTATCCTTCCAACCAATCCATTAAACCAAATTGAGCCATAGACATAAATAATCATCAATTCAATAGTAAATCACCATATCCACCATCCATAACTCAATTACCATATCCACCTTCCATAACTCAATTACCATATCCACCTTCCATAATTCAATACAACCAAACCATGCAAAATAGTCCATAACCCTATTTCCACCACCTTTCAATAACAACCAATACATATAATTCTCTATCACACATATACATATGGAAAAGAACAAAGGCAAATAATATTCATACCTTAGAATTCACCTCTTGATTATGCAATTCTGTTTGCACAAATAATAGGTGCCGTTCGAAGCTCTCGAGATGACAAACGCAGTTATCGGATTACTTTGTAATTTCTACGGTTGAATCAAAAGTAATTTAAAGGTCAAATTTGGCTAGGGTTTGTTCTTTCTCAATGATTGATGATGAAAATGAGTTTTTGAACTCATATACATGTATATATACACATATTCCGTCCATAATATAATAGGAAATGACCAAAATGCCTTTAAAATTTAAATAATGTCAAATCTGTCCTTTGGTGGACTGTTTTGATAAGCTAAAGTAGATCGACCATAACTCTTTGCTCCGATATCGGATTTGGGTGAAATTGGTATCGTTGGAAGGATAATTCAAAGGGATTTAATTTCATATAAAGTAGGCCACCCAGTTCGTCCTGTACAAGGAGTTATGATCGTTTGAAATTGACCCTAAAAATCTGTTTTGATAGGCTGAAGTAAAACGAGTATAACTCCTTACTCAGAGGTTGGATTTGGATGAAACCAATCGTATTGGAAAGAAGACTCAACGATCTTTATTTTCATAAGTCGCAGCTCTCCCAGTTCTTTATATTATGGGAGTGATAATCATTTGAAGTTGACCCAAAAATTCGGCTAGCCTCAGTAGTTTGTGTGCAGAAAATTTTCCTGCACATTTACTATTCCCCAATATCCTGGCCACCGTTTTATAGTTTCGAACGTGCTCTATTATATCCGAAACCTATCAGTTTTTGGAAATCCTTATATCGTTGGAAAGCTTATTCAATAAGCTTCGCATGGAACCATCGACGGGCAAATTCCGATATAAATAAAATAAAAAAATTAATTTCATATAAATAAGACCAATACATGTACTTGAATACGCCAATACACGTACTTGAATACGGGGTGTTACACTTAATAACCTTCCAAGAGATTAATAGGAATCGCTTACTCAGAATCTTCAAACTTAAATGATTTTTTTTTGTTTTGGATCGTTTAAGTAACTTTCAAAGGTTTTCTCAATTGCTTTTCAAATAAAATAAGTGGTGACTCTCAAAAGTCAAAATTTTTGCAAAATAGAAATGGCAACTCTGCTGGGGATATTTAACTAGGTTCTAACCAAATGTTTGATTTCATTTTTTTGACTAACTGTTTAAATGGCTTACGTGTTTATATGTTTCTATTTTGCGAAATTTAATTATTGCATCTCATAGCATAATCCCGCATTAGTTATTTAATTATTTTGGGGTTTCATGGATGTCCCAGCCGTTGTTGTTCAACTCCATATAAAGTGTTGAAAATATGACGGTTTATTAGCACGTGAGACATCTGATGTCTGTTCGTATTTTCAAACCCAAGTCGTCCACTTGGGAACCTATTTCAAACCCACTCTAGACACCTAAGATAGAGCTAAATCAAAACCCTTTTAGGCATAAGCCTAGGATGACCCACTAGTCGAAGGAGATATTGGGCCCATTAGAAAACCTGCCCTGTGTCTATTGGCCATGAGTCAATTAAAGACGGAGCATATTTATGTGTTAAAGAAATATATATTATTTAATTCAATCCATTATACTTTCGGGGTTGAGTGAAGGCTTGTTTTGCTTACTTTTGTGTAAGGATATCCCAATCATACACCAATTGATGGGGGAATTAAAACGAGCCAGACAAGTGGCTAATGATCGATCAATTTGGATGATTACATGGTTTTCCAAAATAGATAAGCATAGAAATACTGACCTATGAGAATAAGAGAACAGTTATGCTGAAAATACTTGATCATCAACCGATGTCGCAAATTGCAAGAAATGGACAAAGCTAAGAAGACGAAGGGCGATGGAGGAACATCTAAGAGTTACTATCCTCTGTGCGGGACATTGTTCTTTTTCTCATGTTGTTCTCTCTTTCCCTAAAGATTGTATCCCTTTTGTGCAACTTTTGTAGACATTTATGTCATTTATGTACACCTATGAAGGTTTTTGGGAATAATGGATTGACTTTAAAAGACGTATATTTTCTTCATAATTCGTTAGGCCCAAACCCTTGGCTCAAAAGGGTCACCCAATTAGGATACACATTATTACAATGTTTGTATGTGATATAACTGGCTTATGTGTTTATGTGTATTTGTGTGAATCAAAAACAAATTTATCCATTATGCTCCTAGGGATCGGTTTGACTATGACATAAACAACTCTATGTGCTTATTTCTTGTCAAATATCTTGCATTACTTATCACATATGGAAACTAACACATCTATCTTTGAGTTATTTTACTTTACAGATAACAGAAAACTACTCCGTATTGAAACTAACTAGAAGAACATCCTTACTTCATAAAATCCCATCCTCTGACCATCATTCAAAAATGACTGAAAGCGACGAAGATAATGTGTAGATCATCAGGGACAATGTAATAGTGAAACAAAGCAAGATGATTGCTGAACTCGCGAGAAAATTGGAAATGCTTCAGGAGGAGATGAATCATACTCAAGATTTGGCTAACCTGGCCATCACTGTCAACGCTCCCGCTCCAGAAGGATACAAGACTCCACTCCAGATTCCTCTCTTCAGTAAGCCTATTCTCGGGGATCATCCAAATAACATATCATCAGTCTCTGCTCCTCAATTTATCTAAAACACCAATCGAGAAATAACCTAGATGCTTACCATCCACAAAATCCATCCCTAACCCCACAAAATCCGTCTCTAAAATCCATAAAATCCGCTCCAAAATCCACAAAATCCGCTCTCAAACCCATAAAATCTGCTCTCAAATCCACCAAATCCATCTCAAAATTCACAAAACTCATTTTCAAATCCACAAAATCTCTCTTATATTCCATCAAACTATTCTCAAATTCCAAAAAACGCTATCAATTTTCAAAACCTCCTTCCCTACCACCCAACCTCTTCACATCCTCAAAATCAAGCTACTATTCTAAATCCTCCTCATGTCATCATATCCCTTGACATCTATAATTCCTTTCCCAATTTCTAGATAGACCATTATGAGGAGAAGAAAAAGGAGTAAGGGATCGAGTATGAAATAAAATTGATGGCTATGAATGAAGAGATTATGAGGATCAAGGAATCTCATGGGGCGGGGGACAATGATAGTCTGAGTTACGATGATCTATATGTTCACCCAGGAGTAGATCTACCAGAAGGATACAAGGTCCCTAAATTTGAAGTGTTTGACGATACTGGAAATCCAATGGCCCCACCTGAGAAGGTATTATGATAAAATTGTTAGGTTAAGAAGAAATAAGGAGTTATTAATGCGCTTATTTAGCCGAAGCCTAAGCAGCGAAGCCTTAGATTGGTTCACGTCTCAAGAACTGAAAAGATGATCTAACTGGAGGGCGTAGGCTAAAAGTTTTCTTGATAGATTTTCATTTAACATTGAGATAGTCCATGACTGATACTCACTAGACCGGATCAAGCAGAAGAATGATGAGTATTTCTGAGACTATGCCCTCCGTTGGAGAAAGGAAGCTGCTAAAGTACAACCTCCCATGTCTGAGGCTGAAATGGTATCAGTTTTATCTCGTGCTCAGGAGGGAGAATTTTACACTAGGATGTTATCCACAGTTAGGGAAACTTTCGCAGATTTGGTAAAAATCAGGGAATCGCTAGAGGAAGACATTCAAACAGGAAAGATTGTCAAACCCCAACATCATCTGGGTCTTCCATATTTCCATAGAAGAAAAAAGAGGATACGAATGCGGTCTCTACTAATTCTATTGATAAATTGAAGAGTAAATTCAAGCCTAGGAATATTCTTTCCTCACCACCGTCACTAAGTTTTCAGTCTGTATTCTACGGCCAACCCCAATATCAAGCTCCACTTCTAAATTTTTTACCCTAGTGCCAATTCTATAGCTAAATTATCGGTCTCATGTTCAAGCTACTTTTCCAAACAACCAAAGAAACGTACAAGCGCCTCCAAACTATCATCAAGTACCCCCCCCACTAGTCAAAATTAGTATAACCTCCCACGTGTAAACCTCAAAAAGAACCCTCCTAGAAAATTTACTTCATTGGATGAAAGTCGTACCCAGCTCTTGGAAGATTGATGAAAACTGGTTATTTACAGCCTATTCCATCAAAGCCTACCAATCTTAATTCCCAATTCTTTCAGGCCGATCAAGTCTTTGCTTATCATTCAGGAGTGCCCGGGCATAATATTGAAGATTGCATCAATTTGAAATACAAGATCCTAGATTTGACTGATCAGAAGATCATCACTCTCCAGGCACTGGCACCAAATGTCACCAGTAATCTATTGCCTAATCACGAGGGAGCCACTTTTAGAATGATCAAAATGGCAGGTGAATGGGTATCTAGTAAGACTATTACTAAGATAGATTCACAAAATTCCAAAAAGACAGAAGGAGTGGAAAAAGATAGAGAAAGTCATAGCTGTATTGAGTGTCTTGAGTAAGAATTTGAAAGGAATTATTGACCCTATTATGGTACCAGAAAAAACATTTAAGTGTAGGGTAGGGTACTAACCATGAAAGGAAGATGATATCAAAGATAAGTCAAAGATGAGTCTATCCAAACCGTTGTCACTCCTTTACCAGTCATTTCTTATGCGCAAAATATCAAAAGATGATGGTCTTAGGGATAGGATGGAAAATCTGTTCGCAGGATGCAATGATATACCAGAAGACTTCCTAAAGTCTAATGGGCTGGGAAAGGTTGCACTAGGAGAGGCTTTGCAAAATTAGACCTCCACTCTGTTCATAACCCGTCGCCCGTAGTGGTAGATGAAAGGGCAATTACTAGTAGTTTTAAAAATTGATGGTGATCCGGAGGAGGCCCCGTGATCCACTCTTTTATGTATCAATTTTTTTTTATGTTTTACAACTTTTAAAAAGGCATGGGCCAGCATTTGCGTGGGTTACGAGCCATAGTTTGTATTTATTTCCCCAAAAGGCCTCCCTTTATTTAAGAAGTTATTTTAAAATATAATTATATTATTATATTTTATTATCTTGTTATCATCTAACTTGGTTTGTTTCAGTAGCAATAATTTAAAGCCTGCCAATGTCATGTTATGCTAAGGGTTACATGAACAAAGCGAGGGAAATGATGACGAATAGAAAGAAGGTGATGAAAAATAGTTAGTAGAAGATATAGAGGAATTTAAAAACTGAGATAAGCCAAACTTGGAAAAAACTGGAATAGTCAACATGGGAGATCAGGATAAAACCAAAGACAAGTGTTAGTGATCACTTAGTAGAAGCACACACAATTTTGATGCGGTAAAGAGATATTAAATGGTCATACCATGTCCCTTTTCCTATTTTTAATCTCAATTAATGTGACACAAATATAATTTAGATAATTAATTATTAAAATAATTTTAATTATTGTGATTTATAATATTATTTCTTCTATTTCAATTTAAGTGACTCTAATATAATTTCAAAAGTCAACTTATGTGAAATTAATATAATTTTGATAGTCAATCAAATGTTTTATGTTGACTTATCGTTTTGTGTCTATTTTATGAAATATTATTAATTTTCTAATGCGATTATAATAATTAATTAGGGGTGATATAATAAAATCACGATTGAAGCAGTGAAGTACTCATGTCTTAAATGACTTATAAGAACTAATTAGAAGTAATATAATAAAACTACTATAAAAAATACTTGTGAAAAAGCATAAATAGGCATCATATAACACATTAGTTAATTTAAAAAATCAAAAGTTAATTTAGTATTTTTTGTCAATTATATATTTTTTATTAGATATTATAATTTTTTTAATACTTAAATAACTTATAGTAATTAATTTGGAGTAATATAATAAAACAGAGGCGGACCCAGGATTTCAACGAAGAGGGTTCCATATTCAAAGAAAACTTTGGATTTCAACTAAGGGGGTTCCATATTCAAAGAAAACTTAGTCGAAGAGGGTTCAAAACCTACTATAACCACATAAAAAATATTTTTAATCATGTATAAATAGTATATTTTTTCGTCGAAGGGGTTTCGGCCGAACCCCCAAACAGAAGGCTGGCTCCGCCCCTATAGTAAAATTACGATTGAAGTAGCTAAAGCAGACAACTCAAGTAGAAATGTCGATTATTTTATATGTTTATTTGATATCATAAATTTTTTAATACTTAAATAACTTATAGTAATTAATTAGGAGTAATATAGTAAAATTATTGTTGAAGTAGCTGAAGCAAGCAGCACAAGCAGGCATGTCGAAGATGTTCCTGCTTATTGACACTTATTTTATATATATATATATATATATATATATATGTATGTATATATATATATATATATGTATGTATATATATATATATATATATATGTATATATATATGTATATATATATATATGTATATATATATATAAAAGAAAGAAGAATAAAGGGAAAAGGAGAAATATACCATGAAACTCTCTCAAAGTTTAACAATCCCCCAAAAATGAAAATTTGAATCTCAAAATTAAAATAAATTTTACAAAACTTTAAATAATAATGATATCGCTAAAATAAATTCTTCTCTTACCTCTTCATATCAAACAACTTCATCTGCATCATCCTTTTTATAAGCTGATGATAATATACATTAAAATCAAGGATCAAGGATATAATATAAAATTTAAAAAAAAGAAAATAAAGGAGAAGAGAAAAAATATACCATGAGATCCTTTCAAAAAAATAAGAAGATTATATAAAGTATTAAAAATAGAATATGAGTAGGCAAAAATGAATTACCCACTTGATTATCCTTCATTAAGCATCAAGGAAAAGAACGTTTTAGGATTAATGTAGTTAGAATTCTGTTACATATTAGGGGGCAACACTACTAAATGAGTATTTAATGTATGAGACATTTTATATTCAACTAAGTAAACTACCCACGCGGTGGTGAACACAACCTTATTAAGCTTTATGTATGGTCATTTGCAAATCTCCGTTAATCTTTTAGATATTGCATACCAATGAAACTTATTTATCTTCACTTTTCAAAAATTCGTCCAACTCAATTGATAATCACATGCATGAGTTACTTCCAACAAATGGTAAGTATCTTACATTTTCATCACCCAGTGATCAAGTCCTAAAGAGAAAATAGCTAAGTAATTTAATGAGTGGATTAGACTTGTTCTTACAAAAAATAATTGATGTGTATTTCTAAAGTTTCAAATTTCCCATCGCTTCATCTTTCTTATAAAACACTTCATCGTCGTATGTATATATCAACCTTAAGTTCAACCACAATAACCTATAAAAGATGACAATGAAAAATAAAAATCTAATGTGAAATACGACAATACAATTTGAAAAGATATCAAGAAGTCCACAAAATGTGCAGCAAACCTATAAAAGAAGGCAATTAGAGCTAACATTTACTTTCTATAAAATAAGTGGAGTGTTTTGTCTCAGACTTCTTTTTTTAGTCAGCATATCTTCCTTCCTATATTTTTATTTGGATAAAGCCTACCAACCTATGTATCTATCCAACTATCAACCATCAGAATATTGACTGTTGTACTTTTGATTCCAGGGGTGGAGTCACCATCATAGTTATAGGTTCGACCAGTAGCTTCCGCTCAAACCTGGTATTTATGTTAAAAGGCTACTGGTTGCTTGTGTAAGCGTCCAAAAATTCTACATATGCAGGACTATATAAGGAGCTAGCTACATCAACACAAAATATTGATATAAAAAAGTCTAGAGATAGAAAATATATGAAGGTAAAGATAAAATTACCAAATATACATGAACAAAATTTTCAAGATAGGTAATTTGAGAGTTTTAACTAGTCCTCAATCATTTGGTACCTGAAGATAAGAAAGAAGTTTGAAAGACTTGAATACTTGAAGTAATGAAAGTTTGAGACCTATAAATGTCATACTTACTTTGGAGTAAAAAGAACCACAAAGTTCAGGAGCACGGTGCCACAGAGTCCTATACACAGCAAAGAAGTTAACAATCTTACTTGGAATAAATCAGAAATAATGTTTAGTTATATTTCTTGAAAAATAAGGAATAGACTACAAAACGAAGAGAAGTATGATGTTATTGAAAGCTATGTTGCTCAGGTTCTCCAAAAATATTGCTGTACATGTGTCGGATCCTCCAAAAAGACACTACTTTTAGAGAATCTGATACACAACGATCAACATTTTTGAAGAGTCCCGAGTGACATAGGTTAAAGTGTAAAAGAATCAGCGTCTTGTCATCACAGGTGTAATAACTTGACATTTTTATGACAGTAATGAGACCTTTTGTCTGGATATATGGTTAAGATTTTTATTTCTACAATATATTCGGGTATGCAGAATCTGTATAACAGAACAATAACTTCAACTTGTGTTCAAGTATGAACAAGAACACAATGAAGTTTTAAATACCCTCAACACAAGATCAAAATGAACTTTTCAAGAGGTATTTTTTTTCCAAAAAATAAAGATGAAATAGAAATGATTAAGGCCAAGTTGTCTGAGTTCACGAACTTTCCTTAAGGAATAATTCCCCTCACTGTACCCGAGGTTATGGAATCTTCCTCCCAGGATAAAATGGCCTTCAATCTGACTATAGCGGTACCTCAAATAAGTAAATTCTTTTAACACACTCACGGTTTGAATGATCACACTTAGAGTATTTTTAAGACAAGAAGAATGTTTTGTAATCTGAAAAATTCTGTATTTTCTATATCATAAACCTGTGGATGAAACCAGGTTTATATAGCCACTAGATGCCTCTTTGAAAAGGTGCCATTGGTTCATATTAGAGGTGAGTGACTGTTCTTGAACAGGCATGTTATTTCGTGAATAAATGTGTCAGTTTAATAAAGTGTTGCAGCAGTTCGTGAAGCAGTGCAACTGTTTACGTAAACAGTGCTACTGTTCATGTAAAACAACGCTACTGTTCATGTAAAAACAGTGCCTTAGTTCTAAAACATTGCATCTCCTGAACATTTTGCAATATATAAATAGAGTTCAAATCAAAGAAAATATTTTCTGTATTTTACACATATTCAGATCAGATTTTCGTCAAATAAAATTTGTCCAAAAAGATAGATCTCATCGATCGATCATTTGACCAAATCCAAATCCAAATCCGAAGCTGAGCCGAGCGAGTGACGACGACGACGGCGCGAGGCATCACCTAGTTCTTGCCTCACTATCCATGTGGAGTTAGTGTTCATTAATATAAATACTACAAAGTTCTCTTCTCCCACCAATATGGGAGAATTAGTGAACTTTCTAATTTTGGGAGTACTCTTTCTAAATTGGTATCTCCTCTTCTCCACCATTTTTCTCTTCATTTTTTTCCATTAACACTTTATTCATATACTATGAACCCAACAATCCCCCACATGAATGGGAAATTACTATTTTTTGTAAAACTTTTATGGACAAGTATGTGATCATCAAGCAAAGACTGATTGCATCTGGATAAGTAGGTTTCCCTTTGAACTTTCCATAGTGAACATGCATCGGATACACTCGGTCAATCGGTAGATTTGATATCTTTGAACCGTTGAACTTTAATGTACACCTAGACAACACATGTCACACAACCAGCCTTTTACTGTTTATGGTTCTTACAATTTTGTTCTTTTCAGCCATGAACACGTCCCGGTTTTTATGAGAGCTTAGAGAATAGGCCTTTACTAACATTCTCTTTGAAGCGGCTTCCACTTTGCCCACACATAGGTGATTTCTAAAAGTTCAATCCTATAGATTAAACTATTTGGTCAAATCTACCAAATTTAGATAATCATTAAAAAACTTTTCACCTTAAGGCTTATCCTTGTTTACTATACATTGTCTACATTATGAGAATGGGTTGGGTAATTAACAATGTTGAACCTGTCAGACACAACTTTGTTTGATCTCCTTAAACCTAGATCTTGGGATCTCTAGTCTGCTAGGTAGAGTTACCGCTATGTTGACTTGTCCTAGGCCTTAAACCCATTCCCTTGAATGTCCTTTCTACTTCTTCTCTAGATAGGCCTTTTGTAAGTGGATCCGACACATTATCCTTTGACTTTACATAGTCTACAGTGATAATTCCACAAGAGATAATTTCTCTTACGGTATTATGTCTTCGTCTTATGTGACGAGATTTACCGTTATACATTATGCTCCCTGCCCTACCTATTGCCGCTTGGCTATCACAGTGTATACATACTGGTGCGACTGGCTTGGGTCAATACGGAATATCTTTCAAGAAATTTCGAAGCCATTCTGCTTCTTCACTGGCTTTATCTAATGCGCTAAATTTAGATTCCATTGTAGAGCGAGAGATACAAGTCTGTTTGGATGATTTCTAAAAAAATTGCTCCTCCATCGATAATAAATACATATCCACTTGTGGATTTTACTTCGTTTGATCTGGTGATCCAATTTGCATCACTATATCCTTCAAGTAGCGCAGGATATTTATTATAATGCAAAGCATAATTTTGAGTGTATTTAAGATCCCCAAAACTCTTTTCATTGCCATCCAGTGAGTTTTGTTGGGATTACTCATGTACCGACTCAATTTACTTGTAGTGCATGCTATGTCCGGTCGTGTACAGTTCATTATATACATTAAACATCCCAATACTCTTGCATACTCCAATTGCGAGACACTTTCACCTTCATTCTTTTGAAGTGCAAAACTTACATCCAACTAAGTCTTGGCAATACCGAATTCTATATATTTGAACTTGTCAAGTACCTTTTCTATATAATGAGACTGTGACAATGCCAACCCTTGTGGAGTTCGATGGATTCTTATACCTAAGATCACATTTGTAACTCCAAGGTCCTTCATATCAAACTTGCTCTCGAGCATTCATTTTGTTGTATTTATGTCAGAAATGTCTCTATTGATGATCAACATATCATCCACATATAAACATACAATGACTTGGTGATTTGGAGTGTCTTTAATATAGACACATTTATCACATTCATTTATTTTGAATTCGTTTGTCAACATGGTTTGGTCAAACTTCGCATGCCATTGTTTTGGTGCTTGCTTTAGTCCATATAATGACTTGATAAGTTTACACACCTTGTTTCCCTTCCCTGGAACCACAAACCCTCAGGTTGTTCCATGTAAGTTTCTTCCTCCAAATCTCCATTTAGGAATGCGGTTTTCACATCCATTTGATGGATTTGAAGATCATATACCGCCTCCAAGGCAATTAACATTCGAATTGAGGTTATCCATGTTACTGGCGAGTATGTATCAAAGTAATCAAGGCCTTCCTTCTATTTGAAGCCTTTTACTACAAGTCTTGCCTTGTATTTGTCAATAGTACCGCCCGCCTTCATTTTTGTTTTGAAGATCCATTTAGAACCTAAAGTTTTATTTTCGGGAGGAAGGTTAACCAATTCCCATGTATGGTTTCTTAAGATTGAATCAATCTCACTATTGACTGCCTCTTTCCAAAAAGATGAGTCTGACGACGACGTCGCTTTTTTAAATGTTTGAGGCTCATTTTCTAAGAGAAATATTACAAAATCCGATCCAAATAAAGTTGACATTATTTGACGTGTACTACATCTTGGATTGTATTCATTATGTACATTCTCACTTGGTTCATCTCGAGGTCATTTAGATCCCCCGCTAGACTATTCATGTGTAATTTTATACGGATAAATGTTTTTAAAGAATTCACCATTGTCTGATTCAATTATCGTATTTTCATTAATATCTGGATGTTCAGATTTATGAACCAAAAATCAATATGCTTTACTACTTTTAGCATATCCTATGAATACGCAGTCCACCATTTTAGGTCATATCTTAACACTTTTAGGTATAGGAACTTGAACCTTCACAAGACACCCCCACACTTTGAAATATTTCAAGTTAGGTTTCCTTCATTTCCATTTTTCATAATGAATTGATTGTGTCTTACTATGGGAAACTCTGTGGCCGTAACGATGGCCTCCCCCCATAAGTTTTGTGGTAAACCAGAACTTATAAGTAAGGCATTCATCATTTTCTTCAAAGTTTGGTTTTTTCTTTCCGTAATTCCATTAGATTGAGGTGAATACGGGGCCGTAGTTTGATGGATTATTCCATTCTCTACACATGTTTGTGCAAAGGGAGCTTTATATTCTCCACCCCTATCACTTCTTATCATTTTGATCTTTTTGTCTAACTGATTTTCAACTTCAATTTTATATTGCCTAAACGTATTTATTACTTTATCCTTACTATTTAACAAGTAGACATAACAATATCTAGTGCAATCATCAATAAAAGTTATGAAATACTTTTTCCCACCACGAGATGGTGTTGACTTCATATCACAAATGTCAGTGTGTATTATGTCTGAGGGATTTGAATTCCTTCCAACGGACTTATAAGGATGCTTTGCATACTTTGATTCCACACACGTTTGACATTTTGATTTATTGCACTCAAAGTTTGGCAAAACTTCTAAGTTAATCAGTTTTTGTAACATTTTGTAATTAACATGACCTAAATGTTTATGCCATAAATCATAAAACTCAAGCAAATAAGATGGATTCGAACTTTTATTCATTTCAACAGTCATTACATTCATTTTATAAAGGCCCTCCGTGAGATAGCCTTTTCCTACATACATTTCTCCTTTGCTCACTACAATTTTTCCAGAAATGGTTACACATTTGAATCCGTTCTTATCTAGGAGTGAAGCAGAAATTAAGTTCTTACGTAACGCCGGAACATATAGCACATTGTTCAATGTCAAGACCTTGCCGGAAGTCATCTTTAGGCAAATTTTTCCTGTTTCCTCCACTTTAGCAGTAGCGGAGTTGGCCATGTAAAACATTTCTTTTGCTTGAGTTGGAGTAAATAACGAGAACAACTCTTTGTTTGCGCAAACATGGCGTGTAGCACCTGAATCCATCCACTATTCGTGTGGACTCCCCACCAAGTTGCCTTCTGTGAACATAGCACACACATCATCATATTCTTGGTTGGACTCAATCATATTCGCTTGGTCCTTTTTCTTGCCTTTCTTTAGGGCTCGACAATCTGTGGACTTGTGGCCAATTTTGCCACAATTGAAGCATTTTTTCTTGAACTTTTTCTTGGATTGATTGCTTCCATGTTCAACTTTCTTTTTTTTCTTCGAGTTGTTTTGGCCATCTTCTACAATATGTGCTCCATTCATTGTAGAATTTTCCTTTGATCTTCTTTCGGCAGCTTTATTGTCCTCTTAAATACAAAGTCGGACAATAAGATCTTCAACGACCATCTCCTTGCATTTATGCTTTAAGTAGTTTTTGAAGTCTTTCCACAAAGGTGGTAGCTTCTCAACTATCGCGGCTACTTGGAAAGCATCATTCACAATTAAACTTTCTGCTAGGAGATCATGTATGATGACTTGCAACTCCTGTACTTGAGAGACAAAAGAATTGCTATCAATCATTTTGACGCACAGGAATCGTGCAACAAGGAATTTCTTAATTCCCGCATCCTCCTTTGATGTCTTGGTTCCACTATAGATATTATAGAGGTCGTCTTGGAGACCACTCAAAATATAGTTTCTGTAAAAGAAATCCGAATGTTTCCAAGCTTCTATAATAATGAAGCGGTCCTTGTTTGAGGTTTCCTCGGGCACCTCGGGAGTGTCTTCGCTAGTGAACCATTGTAGACATAAAGTGGTGAGGTAAAAGAACATCTTTTGTTGTCACCGCTTGAAGTCGATGCTAGAAAATTTTTAGGGCTTCTCCGCCGGTGCCATTGTTGGCGGAGCATTTGTACGACTTGATGTGGCAATATTATTTTCCCCCATAGACGTTGTCGCATCCATCATTTGACTTTCAGTTGTCATTTTTTCTGTCACCACAAGATAAAAAATTAGTATTTTTCAGAATAATATTAATAAAGTTAAATAACTTTAAACTCTTCTTCTTCTTGTTTCTAGTTAACGATGAAATTTTTATTACTTCGAATCGTCAATCGAGGGTATCTTAACTTGTGATAAAGATTTTATGTCTTCTAATAACTAGTTAAATTCAAGCGGAGTAGAAAGCCTAAGCTTTAATCTCCAAAAACAAGTAATACAGATTCTGTAAGAAATTATTCCTTAAGATTGTTATTTCCACAATATATTCGGGTATGCAGAATCTATATAACAGAACAACAACTTCAACTTGTGTTTAAGTATGAACAAGAACATAATAAAGTTTTAAATACCCTCAACACAAGATCAAAATGACCTTTTCAAGAGGTATATTTTTTTTTTCAGAAAATAAAGATGAAATAAAAATGATTAAGGCTAAGTCGTCCGAGTTCACGAACTTTCCTTAAGGAATAATTCCCCTCACTGTACCCGAGGTTATGGAATCTTCCTCCCAGGATAAAATGGTCTTCAATCCGACTATAGCGGTACCTCAAATAGGCGGATTCTTTGAACACACTCACGGTTTGAATGATCACACTTAGAGTATTTTTAAGACAAGAAGAATGTTTTGTAATCTGAAAATTTCTGTATTTTCTATATCATAAACCTGTGGATAAAACCAGGTTTATATAGCCACTAGATGCCCCTTTGAAAAAGTGCAATTGGTTCATATTAGAGGTGAGTGACTGTTCTTGAACAGGCATGTTAGTTCGTGAATAAATGTGTCAGTTTAATAAAGTGTTGCAGCAGTTCGTGAAGCAGTGCAACTGTTTACGTAAACAGTGCTACTGTTCACGTAAAACAACGCTACTGTTCACGTAAAAACAGCTTCGGTTCTGAAACATTTCATCTGCTGAACGTTTTGCAACATATAAATGGAGTTCAAATCACAGAAAATATTTCCTGCATTTTACACATATTCAGATCAGATTTTCGTCAAATAAAATTTGTCCAAAAAGATAGATCTCATCGATCATTTGACCAAATCCAAAACCAAATCTGAAGTCGAGCAATGAAGACAACGATGCAAGGCATCACCTAGTTTTTGCCTCACTATCCATGTGGAGTTAGTGTTCATTAATATAAACACTACAAAGTTCTCTTCTTCCACCAATGTGGGAGAATTAGTGAACTTTCTAATTTTGGGAGTACTCTTTCCAAATTGGTATCTCCTCTTCTCCACCATTTTTCTCTCCATTTTTTTTCATTCACACTTCATTCGCATACTATGAACCCTACAAAGATATATTGAGAAAATTTTAAGTACAGAGATGCTTCATACATTCTAGAAAATAGCAGATGGGATATCGCCGAATGCTGCCCGAGCAAGTCTAAAATCACAAATTTTTATCTTGTAATCTGTATTTGCTAGAATGTTCTTTGGCTTCAAATATCGATGGAACACGTTTGCTGTTGAAACAATATATGAGGAAATAAGCCATAAAAGATGTATAAGAGAAATTTAACTAAACTACCAGAAAGAAAAATGAGGAATGGCCACCTGTGTGCATATACTTTAAACCTCGAAGAAGTTGATATAAAAAGAACTGATAATGTTCAGGCGTGAGACTATCATTGGCCTTAATTAAATATTGAAGGTCACACTCCATCAACTCGAAAACAACATATATATCCTTGAATTCTCTCGGACATGGAGATAATAAAATTTGCTTAACTTCTACAATATCTGCATGTCTAAGCAAATAGAGGAGCTTTATTTCTCTAAGGATGCGGGTAGATTCAGAGACATGCTCAAGCACATTGTTAATCTTCCTTATCGCTACTTTCTTTCCTGTATGAGTATCAACTGCTGCTGCAACAACACCATAGCTCCTTTTGCCAATAACCTCTTGGATTTCATATTGATTTGCTTCACCATATTCAGTGAAGAATTCCTTGAATAGAATAGTATGATATATATAAAGACACTATTAGAACTGTTTATGTACCATGTTATACATACACATAAATAAGGAGAGAAATTTTTTTCTTCCCAATCACCAGAACATTTGAATAAGTATCAAAATCTGCACCAAACATTATTTTCCAATGTGGTTTGAAATCTAATATTTACTGATTTGTGGAAGGTGTTTGATAACATAAGGGAAATGGATGACTAAGGACAGGAACTTAATGATGATAATTGATAACTTTCATTAAGTGACTGAATTATTTTAGATTGAAAAACAAGCTTCCAATTACTATTTCCAAGTATCTCAAAAAGCAAAAAAATGAAAAGAAAAAGGCAAAGTTACCATATTTTTTAGTATTTAAGACTTTTATTTAAGATACAACTGTTTAAATCACATCCAAGAGACCAAGACCTACAATGTGTCACAAGATTAGCCACAGAAAAAGCATCAAAATCTACAACATTATAAAAGGAACAGAAATCTCTATCTTTTTAACAACAAAATGGAATGATCCAACTTTAAACACTCAATCGAACACAATGTAAAACAACATCATATTCTGAACTCCATAGTGAAAATCCTAACTCCATCACTACATGTAGTGCAGTATAAACGAAGGTTCAAAAAGAAAAATCACAACTTAATGAAGAACGGTGATCTTGTGGGTTCGAATCACAAATCATCTCCATTCCTTTAGTAATAACAAATAAAAGATCAGGCAACATAGAGGGTGGTTTATGATCTGTTTAAAAGTGTAAAACATAGGTTATGTAAAAGAAGATTGTTGGTGTAATATCTTCCCATCATTTGAATTCAATTCAATTGTTGTAACGGAAAATTTATTATGCAATTACTTTAGAATTAATTAGAGAATTTTTTGGATTTTAAAATCATTATGTAAATAAAAAATAAAGGAATAAAAAACTCAAAAAAATAGGAAAAAAGATAAATCACAATCCTGACTTTAGAAGCATGCCACATCAGCATACCTCTAATATATATATATATATATATATATAGATTAGTAAGTAAATTGTGAAGAAAAATGAAGAAAAAAAATTCAAAATTCTAAAAAAATAAAGAAGATAAATCCTAATGGCACAATGTGTATAATGTACAACATGGTTATTATCTCACGTCATTAAACTTTTCTACTTCCTCACCTTATTTATCACACTTTTTATTATCAATTCTACCATTAATACAAGAAGAGTGAACGCGGGAACCATCAAACTTCTCAACAGAACAACAAAAGGAATAAAAATTAAAGCGAGAGAAGTGACATATTACCTGCTTTGGCTGGCCATTTCTACCGGCAATAGTTTTCAGTATAATGTAGCTTGTCTCAGTCCCATTACCGTCAATAATTACTGCTTCCATTTCCTACAAATAAACACTTTAAATCTGATGAATAAAGTTGGAAAAGGAGAATGAAATCCGCACAAAAAGGAAAAATGATCCAATTATACAAACACAAAAATCAAAAAGCCTATGCTCTTCAATATGCAGACCTTATCATCCCTGATTCTCATGTCATTCATCTCCCCAGGCAACCTATCTACCCCAGCATTATGGCCACTGAATTCTCTCAAACCCGACGTAGGTGCTAAGCCCATGGAAGTAATTTCCAAGATAAAAGTCCGCTTGTTAGTTATCATCTCAAAAAGTCATTTACCTAACACAATATGACAATAACCATAAAAGGAAAAAAAGTGATAAATACGATGAGGAAGTGAAAGAGTTTAATAACGTGAGATGATAACCATGTTGTGCATTAAACACATTATATGTAATTTTTAATAATATAGATATTAATGGAGGGTTTTTATTAATTTTAAATAATTTGTTAAATCATTATTTTAACAATAAGTAACCTACAAAAAGAGGGAAAAATTATATCTTTCTGATCAATATCCAAAGTTTGCATTATCATTTAAACATTGACAAAATTAATATGTCAGCTAGACAATTTATCAGTACTCAAAGACAAACTGTGACAAATAAATTTGAAACAAAATATGTCATCAAACCATTAAACACATCAAGAATGAGATTTAAACTACACATTCATTTACATATGACAATAGATATATCTTGAAAAGAGAATTTATAACAGAAAGAAGATAAATAAAAAATAATGGGACAAAGTCAACTTAGTCTAGACTTATATATATGGAATATCTTAAAGGATGTGGTAAGGTTATTGGAGAAAATTATTAATGCGGAAGATGAAAAATAAAAATAGTCAATAATACTAAAGAAATTGCTATAAATATAAAATGTTAAAGGGCTCTGAAAAAAGTTTCCATCGAAGATGAATGAGTGAACAATTGTGATTAGAAATATTTTGGATAGTAATAAAGGAGAATATGAATGCCCATGACAATCTTAATCATAATAGTATTTAGTGTGAAGTAGTAAAATGTTGACACTTTGTAATATAAACATTAGGGTTTTTATTAAGTTTAAACAATTTGTTAAGTTAAAAATAGTAGAAAATAGTAAAAAAATCACAAAAAAATAAATGGCATTAGAGGATTCTAAGGCATGCCACATAGGATGGACTAAAACTCTCCTTTATATCTATCTATATCTATATTGATTTTTTTTTTACCTTTTCTAATTAGCATTTTAATATCAATATTTTATAATACGGAAAAGGGCCTAAAATACCCTTCAATTATATAAAATAGTGAAAAAATGTCCTCTGTCTACCTATTGGGCCTAAAATGCCCTTTTCGTCTACCTATTGGGTTTAAAATGCCCTTCTCACCTACCTATTAGGCCTAAAATACCCTTTACATCTACCCATTGGGCCCATTTTGCCCTTTTATTTAGGCAAATTACATGAAAAGGTCATCCTTAAAACCTAATTACATAAATAATAGTACTTTTTCAATATTACAAAAATAAAAGTTCTTTTTTACATATATAGCCATTTAAAAAAATCAGAAATGACAATTATAATTCCTCATTTAATGTTGTAACTAGTTATCAATTCACCTTAATTTAAGAGATATATTTTCAATCTTCAAATTAAAAGTGGAAAAGATAAGTACTGCTTTCAAATCTTTCTCTCTCTTATATTCAAAATTCAAATATTTTTAAATAAACTAAGTATTTCATTATTAATTTGCTCGTGTATGTTTCATTTTATTTTCATGTATGTTAATCATCTAGTATTATTTTATTATCGTGTATTTTTAATTCTAATGTAATGGGTTAACCATAATTTTTTTATGAATAAATATTTATGAAATAAAAACCATTATGTTGGAAGTACAGATATACCATGTATTTTTGTTGTATAGATATAATTTATGTCAAAGTCAGATTATTATTATATTTTTAATATAATTTATAAGATAAATATTCATGGTATATCTCATTATGTCGAAAATATTTTTCTTGTTAAAAATTATTTATTAAAGATAAATATGCATTTTTAGTATTACATGATATAAATTTTTTATATCTAAAATATATCATGTATGTTTATGGTATAAATATAATTTAGAGAAAAGACATCATTTCCCCCTAAACTTGTCCGCTCAACTTACTTTAGCACTTAAACTAAACTTCTATTTATTTACCTCCCTTAACATCTTTAAATGTATTAAAATACTCCCTTCGTAACCTAACCCAAGTCAAGGTTGGGTGTTGTTAAACACGCGCTCTTTGATTGGTTCACGTTATAACCCGACCCATTCTCAATCAGAACCCGACCCACTCTTAACAAATACCCCCAAATTGTAAATAATAACCCATTTCACTTTTCTCTGTCTAAAACCTCTCTAAACCATGACGATTTCACTCGATTTCACTTCAAATTAGTTGATTTGTATGGTTGTTTATGATTTTTATGTTGCTCCTTGACGAAATTTGACTACCCAGGTGATTATTAGTTGTTTTGATTGTTTTACTTTGATATTAGGTTTTTTGCCTTGAATAAATTCTAAGCTCGTATTTTTTTAATTTTTTTAGATTAACCATGGATTTTATGTATGTTACATTGAGGTTTCACCATGGAGGCAAATTACAACAGAAACTCCGTATTAAGTATCATTGAATTACTATTATTGACTGTTTTAATTTTAATGTAGATAAACTTTCTTACTTTGAATTTGTTGGTATCGTGAAGGAAATTGGGTATAACTGTTCCTCGTGATTATTTATATCAGACCTCCCAAAAGAAAAAAATTAGTAATATTGACATATGATAGGGAGATTTTGGGTATATACCTCAACTTAAAAATGGAGATATTTTTGATTTATATGTGACACATTTAGTTGATGAGGCTGATATGGTCCCAACAATTGAATATGACCCCTATATGGGAGGAGAATCTTGTCCTACTACTTTTGATAAAGAGTTAAATCAAGACTTAGGAGACTGTGATAATTTAGAATTTGAAGAGGATTTTGTAAAAGCTGTAATACTTCATGTACTATTACTAAAAACTTGAGTGCTGAAGGTACTGTAGCTAGGGGTGAAGATCTAGGTATTGGTGATGATGTTTCTTCTATTGGTAAGGACTTAGGTGGTTGTGGTGGTGGTGTTTTTGCTATTGGTGGGGACTTGGGTAATGGTGGTGTTTCTGCTAGAGGTGAGAACTTAGGTGGTGGTGGTAGTGATTTTTTTTCTACTGATGGGGACTTTGGTAATGTTGGTATTCCTGCTAGGGGTGAGGACTTAGGTGGTGGTGGTGTTTCTATTATTAGTGGAGACTTGGGTGCTGGTGGTATTGCTGCTAAGGGTGAGAGCTTAGCTGGTTGTGGTAGTGTTTTTTCTGCTACTGGTGGGGACTTTGGTGATGATAGTGTTGCTGCTAGGGGTGAGGACTTAGGTGGTGATGGTGGTAGTCCTAGCAGTGATAATTTAGGTGGTGTTAATGGTGTTTCTACTACTGGTGAGGACTTGGGTGGTGTTTCTGCTAGTATTGAGCAGAATTTAGGTGACATTGCTTTTGTTACCGCAGTAGATGTCCTAGTCATTCTATCAGATTTGAAAAGTGAAACTAATGTTAGTGAAAATCAGATTATTGTGATTGCTTTGATAAAGGTGAATATGTTGAGTATGGTATTGATGTTCATAAGGAGGTAAGGATTCTGAGGGAACAAAAGAGGGTTGCCAAAAAGAAGAGATCTGATGAAATAAAAAAGAGAAAAAAAAGAGAGCCTAGAATAAAAGGTGTTAGTTTAGGTAAAAAAAAATTTGATGTGGGATATGATGAGGTTTTATCCAAGAAGAAAAATAGTTTAAAGGGCAAGATAGCTGGAGATGATCCATATATTGATTCAGATGAAGAAGTATGTTTTGAAATAGATTCTGATGAGGATAATTATGGGGATGCTGAGGTTGAACAACCTGCTAGAAAAGAGGGAAGAACAAGGAGAGCAAAAAGAAATTATAAGAGGATTTTGTTTGATCCTACTTGTAAATTAATAGTTGCAAATGTTGGAGAGTTTAGAAAAGCTCTTACTAGATATGCTATTAAAGAACATGTAGAGTTTGATAAGTTTGTGAATGAAATAAAAAGGGTGAGAGTAAAGTGTGTAAATGGTTGTCCATGTTGTTGGCAAGCACTGATTCTAGGACTATAGATTTTCAAGTTAAGAAGTACATTCCAGTCCACAAGTGTAATGCCACAACAAAGAACAAATTGGTGAATTCTAAGTATTTGGCTGAAAGGTACAAGGACAGATACTTCAAAACCTGGAATTAGAGTTTGTCAGTTTCAAAAGTTAGTAAAAAATGATTTGGAGGTATATATAGGGAGGACTGTAGCAAGAAAAGTTAGACGCATTGTGTAGCAGCAAATTGTGGGTGATCGTCTAGAGGAGTTCAAAAGCATTTTCGATTATAGGGATGAGCTTTTAAAGACCAATCCAGGTAGCACATATATAGTGAGGCTTAGTGAAGAAACTTTTGAAGGTGGAAGAAAACAGTTCCAATCATTTTTCATATGCTTTGAAGAAAACATTCAAAGCTGGTGCCAGGAGATGTATTAGGTTTGATGGCTATTTTTTGAAAGGTGTTTGTAAGGGTCAATTACTTATGGCTATTTGTAAGGATGAGAATAACCAAATGCTACCACTAGCATAGGCAGTGGTTGAAGTTGAAAACAAATTCACTTGGAGATGGTTTGTTAAACTTGTGAAGAATGATCTTGAGCTGGAAGATGGGTCTGAAGTGACTACTATTACTGATATGCAGAAGATAACCTCATCTATTTTCTCCTATTCATTTTTTGAATTTTTTATTTTTCAACTGTTTATACTTATGTCAACTAATATATTTTATTTTGTTCAAGGGTCTTGACAGTGCAATTTCAGATTTACTACCAAATGCAGAACAGAGAATGTGTGCTAGACATGTTCTTGCGAACTGATCTAAAGATTGGAGAGGTATTAAATGAAGAAACTATTTTTGGAAGTGTTCCAAATTCACATATGAGCAAGAATTGAGAAGAAATTTAGATCATATGGAGATGTTAGGAGATAAAATTTGTGAAGATCTTTTGTGGTACAACATAGAAACGTGGTCTAAGGTTTACTTCAAATATCACAATTGCTGTGATAGTGTTGACAACAACACGTCTGAAAGCTTCAACTCATGGATATTACAAGACTATTATATCAATACTTGAGGAAATAAGGGTTAAGGTGATGAGAAGAATAGGACAATTGAGACAATTTCCTGAAACATGGATAACTGATATTTCTCCAATAGCACTAAAAGTGTTGCAAGATAATACATCAAAGTCAATAAAGTGTAATTTGAGTGAAAAGGTGAATTTGGTTATGAGGTTATGGATATATAGAGAAATACTTTTATAGTGAATTTAAAGGATAATTCTTGTATAAGTAGGTCTTGGATGTTAAAAGGTATACCTTGTTGCCATGCCATAGTTGCACTACACTTTTGAAGACTAAAACCCATTAACTATGTTGCACATTGGTATACTAAGGAAACTTACCTTAAGACCTATAGTTACTTTATTCAGCCTGTTACTGGTATAAAAATGTAGCCCAAGTCAACCAATCTTCTTGTTATACCACCTAAAATAAGAAAGCTTCCAGGTAGACCCAGTAAATCTAGAAAAAAAAAGAATGAAAATAGAACTGGAAAGTTATCGTAGAGAGGTGTTGAGATGACCTGGAGAACATGTCACAACAAGGGTCATGATAAGAGGAGTTGTCCATTGACTTCAAGTTCAACTAGAATTAGCGTGGGTTCTTCTTCTGACCATACCAAGCACAAAAGGAGGAAGAAGAAGACCAAAAAGTTCAACAAAAGTAACATTTGACTTGTAATTTATAAGTATTTTTTTATTGTCTTTTATTTTTTACTCTCATTATATTTTTTCTTATGTGTTGTAGGCTGCTGCAGCAGCGGCGACAACTATTACTGGTAGAGGGAGAGGATCACCTGCAACAACTGCTGCTACTATGGGTGTTGATAGAGGAAAATAGACTGCAACTTATGCTGTTGATAGTGCTATTGGTAGAGGTAGATGAGATAATGCTGCAGTTGTTGGTGGAGCTGGTAGAGATAGATGAGCTGATGCTGTATTTGTAGGTGGAGCTGGTAGAGGTAGAGGTTAATACTGCAGTTGTTGGTGGAGCTGGTAGAGGTAAAGTAGTTAATATTGTTGTTGATGGTTGTGCTGGTACATCAAACGGAGCTGGTGCTGTTGCTACTTCTAGTGATGGTGTCACTGGTGCTAGCAAAGGGAGAGGGACAACTTATAAAAGATCTATGATGGTTGGAATTGGGGTGCTTCATATAGAGAGTGGTTTTAAAATCCTCAATGTAAGTTAAAATCTCTTGATTATATTTGTCTAGTTTAAAGTAAACCTTTTTCAAGTATTAAGTTAAATTTGTTCTCTTTTATTTTTGTCAGCCTGGAATGCCTATGAATTCCTCCATAATGACTGGACATCTTGGACATCACAAACCAACATCAGGTGTGAAATGGAAAGGAAAGGAAGCTGTGACCCAACAAGGACTTGAAGATATAAGAGTACAGAAAAGAATGAGACAAGGTCAAATGCTGCAGAACTGAATCATCTAAGCCAAACAAGTTCAACAACTTTCCAGTAGAAGCCTGATTATGTTTTTCTGTTTGTGTATTGATGGTGTGTAATGAAACAGTAGTGATTTTAACTTAGCTAGTAGTTCAATTGTGGCGACTTCAACTATGCAGTTGTGGCTTCACTAATTTGACATGTTTTAAAAACAATGATGCAGTAGTGACTGTTTTTTTGGTTAATATTCATGTTGAAATATCAATAGCTGTGACTGCATTTTTGGTTAATATTCTTGTTGAAATATCAGCAGTAGTGACTGCATTTTTGGCTAATGTTTCTGTTGAAATATCAATAGCTGTGACTGCATTTTGGCTAATATTTATGTTGAAATATCAACAGCTGTGACTGTATTTCTGTTGTATTGTGCTTGCATTATTTTGATATTTTGCAGCTTCAAATTGTAATTTGTTGCTGCACTTATTTTTTGGCTACTAAATGATCCAAATGAAATCAATTTAACAACAGATACTCAAACAAACACAAAAGAAGTTGAAGCTACACCATTACAAAAGATACTCAAACAAACATATTTCAAATTAAATGCAACCTTTCTTTTCTTCATATATATATGAGAATCCAAATACCAAAGAAGTTGTATTACTCAACCCAATAATTTGCAACACATTATCTAACAACAACCTAGTGCTAAGGTAACCTTATTGAACCTTTTTTCATATAGAGAATCCCAACTAAATAGCTTAAAGCTATTACTAATATAAAATAAAAAAACACAACAAAGAAGTGAGTATTGTCTCTAGTCCTCCCTTCAGCTATTCGTCTCCACTTATTCTCTTTCTCCTTGAACTTTCGAATCTATTCTTCCAACTTCTCCAATTTCATATTAATTCCATTATCATTGTGTTTGGGTTCTTTAGGCT
Source organism: Capsicum annuum (assembly GCF_002878395.1). Lineage (NCBI taxonomy): Eukaryota > Viridiplantae > Streptophyta > Magnoliopsida > Solanales > Solanaceae > Capsicum > Capsicum annuum. Next base: position 188,658,806 of record NC_061111.1, read on the forward strand.
TGTCAACTTCTTCCGAACCTTCCTCAATTGATTTGTTCAATCCAATCAATTTCTCAACCTCATTAAAATGACAAGATTCAACTAAATTCTCAAGCTCACCTAGTTTCTCTATTAGTTTAGGAATCACATATTTGGACCTCGAATCATTGTCTTCTGTATCCCTCCAACTCCAAAAATTGCAAGATATTGAAACCTTCAATACTGACAAATAAAGAGTGAATTAATCTCATTTCTCTTAATCAATTCTGTCAAAATAATAAGAGAAAATGCGAAATTTGATATTTACCCCATAATAAGGCCATGCCCAATATTTTCTATCGAAATTTCTTGAAGTCCAAGATGTCTTCAAATGCAACAAAATTTCGTGACTACAATGAACTTCTTGCTTCAAAGCAGAATCATTTTCTTCCATACATAGTTTATTCAAATTAACTGACTTCATTATTGTGTGCTACAAGAAATTCATTTCACAAAATAAGCTAAAATTCAAAAACAAAATTAAAGGAGATGATAAAAAAAGTAATTCAGAAATTCATTAGGAGAGTAATTCCTAATAAAACGATAAACAAAGTAATGAATGAGATTATACCTTAATATAGAAAGGAGATGAAGCTAAAATCAATTCGATTTTATGTTTTTTAATCTCAAATTTATGTAGCTTAATACAAATAAAGAGAAAACAATTTTAATTTTTGCATCAATTTCATGAATTGAACAAATTTTGGATTGAAGATGAAGAAGGAGGCTAAATTAGGGGTTTTAAAGAAGAAATTGGATATAACCATTAGGGGCCTCCAAACGAGTATTTTAAAAAAATTAAATAGACAAAATTGTGTTTTAACACGCCCAACAACGCTTGTTTACACGTGGGCTGTTAAGGGGGTATTTTAATACATTTCAAAGATGTTAAGGGGGGTAAATAAATAAAAGTTTAGTTTAAGTGCTAAAGTAAGTTGAGCGGACAAGTTCAGGGTGAAAATAATGTCTTTCTCTATAATTTATATGGCATAAATGTAACTTGTATGATATAAATATATCATGTATTTTTATGATATAAATATAATTTGTATAATATATAAATATACCATGAATTTTTATGATATAAATATACCATATATTTTTATGGAGGCATCGTGAAAGCAGGCAATAAAAATGAAAAACATAAGATTTTGATATAGTATATAAAAATGAATGAACAAAGGCTTCCATAAAAATAATCAATAAATAAGAAATATGGAAATTTAATATATATATTATTTTTCTATATATTAGAATATGTTATAAAAGTAAATATTTTATATGCTATATCTGACAACCAACTAATACAATTATGTATATGAAATAATTTTTTAAAAACGGCTATTTATGTTATTTTTCTTTTTGTTTATCAGATCAATTTAGAATGACAAAAAATTGATAGTGTGCACTATTTGTTTGGTTAATATTAATAAAAATGATAGGAATTTTATGTATTTAATACAGATAAGTTGCGGTATTATAGAATTATTCTTTCTTAAATAAAAGGGCAAAATAGCCCCGATAGGTAGATGGAAAGGGCATTTTAGGCTCGATAGCTAGATATGAAGGGCATTTTAGGCCCAATAGGTAAACGGAGGACATTTTTACACCATTTCACATAGTTGAAGAGCATTTTAGGCCCTTTTCCGTATAGTAATATAATATATTATTTTGAATTGAAACATTTTACAACACAACAACCATAACACAGAGTCATTATGTACTCCTATCCGTTGCATTGCAGCAATATGCAACAGCTACTCCTATTTCTTTAGTGACTTTTATGCTATTGACTCACATTAGTTAGTGGCTATAATTTCTCTTGTAATTCATATGCCGTTAGTTTTTTTTAACTCTTATGTCCAGTAATTTATTGTAATTTATGTAACTTAAATTTATCGACTTTACTATTTCACATTCTTCCTATTCAATATAAGGAAGAATTCCTCACCAATTAATAATGGTGATCTTATTTTGCATTGTGTATACATAGACAATAGCGAAAAAAATATGAGAATTGGAGTATAAGAAATATATTATGTTTATATTTGAGATTAGTATAGTAAAAGAGAGAGTTGAGACAAAAAAGATATTCTAAATCTCCAATTATATTCACTATGCAAAAGAGAGTACTTATATGTTGAAGGAAAATGTTCTTTTGGTGGAGCTTTGGATTCTTTAATTAATGGAGTTGCTTTAGTTATACGATGTTGAGCTGTTGTATCTTAGAGAGAACAAGTTAAGAGTGAATATTGCTAGATCGGTGTAGATTATGTTATATTGATCTTGAATATCCTTAAAGAGAGCGAGATATTTGCGCCTTAACCTGAATTTTTATTATTCAATTTTGTTCATTTTATTTTCCAATTGTAATTATGATAATTTGTGGTATATTACACCAATAATTTTAAGGAGAGTATTTTTATTACAGTTTGAAAATTATGAATATTAAGATAGAAGATCTCAACATCATTCTGCTTCAAAATTGCTAGATCTCTTCAAGAGATCAAAGAGAAGAAATGAATGGGTAAAGTATTTTTCTACTTGATCTTTTTTTTTTTTAACAAAGAGGCCAATCAACCCATTTTATTAATAGACAATATTTACACAAATAGATTTGTGCATAGAAAAGGACTAAATTCAATCCAAAAAGAGGCAAAATAAATAAAATTGACAAGGCAAATATATACATAAGAATGAAAAAGTGGAAGAGGTTTCCTAATCATTGATTCCATCTGAATATGAAAAGTCTCAGTGAACTTTAAGAAACTATGAGCTTCTTCATCGACATCAATCTCCATCAATCTCCAACATGGATCTGAATCTCAATCAAGTAAGTAATTTGTTATTGACATCTTTCTCTTTTCTCTAACAATACCCAAATGCAAATCTTATCTAAAACAAATATCCATATTTCAACTTTGGATCAATTACATGTCAAGTTACTTGAATCTATTACAAGGTGCCATGTAATATGATCCTTATGAAGACCAACGCCAACCTTCAGATATAGTTGCATCTCAAGTTTAAAAGAATCCATATTTGTTGAAATAAAAAAGAGATCTTATAAGGAAATAATCAAGTACTCTTTCTATTCCCCTAAAAAAGTTTGAGACCCTGCAAAATTTCAATGAATTTAGTTTTGACCCTCTCACATGCGTAATGTGGATTTTTGACTTGAATTATGTTTAGAGATGTTAAAAAGGTGTTTTAGAAAAGTTTTGAAATCTTTGGAAGGGGTTTAGAGCTAGTTTATAACTCTAAGGCAGTGTGACTCTATGATAGCGGCGTGCCACGTCATTGGAGATCCGCGATAGCAGTGTGGCACTAAGGCTAGTCTCTGCAATATTGGCGTGCCACACTGCTATGTTAAGAATATTCAATTTTTGTTTATTCACTTGAGGTGAGGGACATTTGGTTGTTTTTACCCCTTATAAGATTTTTAAACACAAAATCAACCCTTTTCCTTGAGTTTTCAAAGATCAAAATCATTTTTTTCCTCTCTAACTCAAAACCCAAGAAATCTCAAGGGTTTCACAAGGAATTCACTGTTCAATCTGCAAACTTTGAATTCTCTTCAAATTATTCTATATTTCAGGTATGTTGATCATTCCTAACTCATATTTTCTGTTATTGCATTTCTTTAATCAATATTCATGTATTTTAGTTGTTGGGTTTGAAATTGAGTTGAGGGGTTTTGATTGTTATTACTTGAATTACTTGTCCCATGGTTTTAATTATTCATGCTTTAGTTGATGATTTTTGAGACTGAATTGGTGTATTTTTGTAATGGTTGGAATGAGAGACATGGGCTTCCCTAAATTGGATGAATTTTAGCTTGATAATGGTATTAACCTCAAACTACACTGTGACTTGATTTTAGATATGGATAATTGCATGTATTTTGAACCCATTGCATTGCATTAATGGATAAATAAACGAATATTATTTTGGATGGACTTGGTGGCCTTGGTTTTGGATTTTACATAAAACTTGGGAGTCAATTTGATTATATGGATTGGTTTAGCATAAATATATTATCTTGCAAGCATTTTGGCATGACAATACCAAGTGGTAAATGCCTTAATGAATGACTCATGGGCTAACAGTTAGTTAATGTGCAAACTATTTTAATTTGAGCTTAAAGAAAATTGTGTAGCTCACCGTGAAGGTGTAGGTCCCGCAGGGATCAATACTGGAAACCGCATTTGCCGGTGTTGGGGGGTCCATGTGACTGTGTTCTTGGTGTATAATATATATATACACACACACACACACACATATATATAAACTTGAGAGGGATATGGCCACGGTGTCTTTAACCTTTCCTCGATTTGTGCGGCTAACACGCACTGGGCCCTTCCAACAGAAGGAGCTGGACTCATATAACCCATGGGTAACTTTAAGACCGATCGATCTCCATAGTTTAGGCTAATATTTAAACTCTCATGTTCATGACCCTTGTCCCTATCCGACATTCTATATATATGTAAATAAATATTGTGTATGTGGTTTTGACTGGTTTTTAGTAATGACATTATTTTATCACTTTAGTGAGTTACATACCAATTAATCCACTGACTGTCCCAAGATTCTCCATCATTTTATAATGTAGGGTCGAAGGATTTTCTGTTGTTTCCACGCAACATTATGTGATTTGGTATTCCCGTGGACCTGCTGTATAGTGGTGAGCCTTCATTTTTTCAAAAAGCCCTATCATTTTGCTTGTTTCTTTATTGTCTTAGTATTTTATTTTTGAATTCTTTTTGTCATAGTTGGAGGCATGTCCAGACTTAATTTGTATTCATGTTTTAGAGGCTCTTGTAGAGAAGTGTGGGTTGATTGTTGGTTTTTTACTCTTAGTTATTTTGTTTATCTATTTTTCTTATCATCATGTTTTGTTGTCTTCCATTGTATTTTTTTACTGTGCTCTAGATATTAGGCTAAGGGCGTGGTCTAGGCTTGAGATACCCATCACGTCCAGGATCGGGTTTGGATCATGATAAGCTTGGTATTAGAGCATAATTCAGTGGCGTTGGGTGTCCACAAAAACATGTCGAGTAGAGTCCCATTTATGGGTGTGTAGAGTGCCACATTTATAAGGGGGAGGCTATAAGACATTTAGGAATATTTCTCTTTCTTGTGTTCTATTTTTGGGCTATAGTGTCTAGTGCAATTAAACTTCTCTAACTCCTAGCTTACTCACATTTTAGATCAGGCCTCCTCGAAGACTTGACGATCATAGCATTTTTGCTTGAAACTCTGTCCTACTTGAGGAAAATATAGAGGGAACTTGCCCTGTTTATAGAGTACAGACTCGGTCTAGGGTCCCTACTCTTGACTATACTACTCTATGTGTGGTTTCATCGGTCCCTACTAGTCTTTCTTGGGTTTCACGGGTTGGTGAAACTTATGCCCAGTCACCTGGGAGAGATATCTCTAATGCAGAGTTTTGTCAATCTATTCATATGCTCGCTCAATTGGTGTCATCGCAGTCTTGTCAGTTTGATCATATTGATCCTGTTGTTAGTTCATTTGAGGTCACTTGGGTTGGCCAGTTTATGAGGCTAAGTCCCCCAACCTTTACAGTCTCCAAGGTTGAGGAAGATCCTCAGGGGTTTATTGATGAGATTAAAAAGATTCTTAGGGTTATGCATGCTACTAATTCAGAGGGTGTGGAGTTTTTTGCCTATCAGCTAAAAGATGTGGCTGACCAGTAGTAAGAGGAATAGAAAATGATAAGCGGTGATGATGCTGAACAGGCAGTGGGATGAATTTTCAGGTGCCTTTCTTGATAACTTCTTTCCTTAGGAGTTAAGTCAAGCTAAAAATAAAGAGTTTGTGAACTTGAAATAGGGTAAGATGAGTGTTAAGAGGTATACTCTGAAGTTCTAGCAGTTGTATTGTTATGCTTCTAAACTGGTGTCTGATATGAGATCCCAAATGAGAAAGTTTTCTTTGAGGTTATCCCATAAATTAGTGTTAGAGTGTAAGGCTGCTTGTTGAATAATGATATGGCATATCCAGATTAGTGGTTTATATGCAGCAGTAGAAAGATAAGAAAAAAAATAGGTGGAATGGGGGAAAGTAGAATGAGAAGTTTAGATATACAGAACATGGTGTGAATTAATAGAACAGTAGGAGAGAGGGTAGTCAGTGGATTAAGTTGAAGAATTAGGGAAATTCTTTTTTGAAAGCTAGTGCTCCTTATCCTAAGCCTTTGAATGATCATTATTTTTAATCTAGTCGTGGTCCTAACGCACAAAGTGACCAATCTCAGGGTAGTGGAGCTCAGTCATCCCCACCTTATCCTTTTTGCTATTTTTATGGACAGATTCACCATGGATATTATGAGAAAAGGAGAAATCGGTGCTATAGTTATGGTTAACATGGTCATATGCAGCAAGATTATCCTTCAACAAGAGTTGCCACTAGAGCTAGTAAGGTCCTAGTTGCCTCTTCTTTGGCTTCTACACCTAAGGACACCACTTCAGGTACTATCACTAGTTGGAATCATCTCTATGCTCTAGCAACTCATCAGGAATCTGAGGCATCCTTGATGTTGTTACCGGTATGTTACAACTCTTCTCTCTTGATGTTTATTATTTACTTGATCCATGTTCTACCCTATCTTTTGTGACCCCTTATATGGCTATACACTTTGGTTTTGGTCCTAAAAATATTTCCAACCCTTTTTTGTGTCTACTTTGGAGGGTGATTCTATTATGGCTAAAAAAATTTATTGGGGTTGTGTGGTATCTATCTTTCATAGAGAAACATTGGTGGACTTGATAGAAGTTGACATGGTAAATTTTAATCTAACCTTGAGGGTGGATTGACTTCATTCGTTCTATGCTTCTCTAGATTGTAGGATCCAAAAGGTCAGTTTCCATTTTCCTAATGAACCCATGATCGAATGGGAGGGGAGTTCCTTAGTACCTAAGGAGAGGATTATTTCCTATATAAGAGCTCAAAATTTTATTTCCAAGAGGTTTCTGTATCATGTAGTTCGGGTTAAGGATTTTAACTCTAAAAGTCCTTCTTTGGAATCTATCTCTGTGGTTAATGAATTTCCCAAAGTCTTTCCCAATAATCTTTCTAGAATTCCTCCTAATAGGGAAGTAAATTTTGGGATTGATCTTCTACCAAATACCCATCCTATTAATACCTATCATATTTCCATTCCTCCTTACAGGATGGCTTCAACTGAACTAAAGAAACTAAAGAAGCAACAAAACTATTTTCTTGATAAGGGCTTCATTCATCCTAGTGTTTCTCTGAGGGGTGCTCCTGTACTTTTCGTATGAAAGAAAGATGGGTCTTTTTGAATGTGTATAGACTATTGTTAGTTGAATAAGGTTACAATGAAAAATAACTACCCTCTTCTTAGGATTGATGATCTTGTTGACCAGCTTCAAGGTGCTAGGTGTTTCTCTAAGATTGATCTTTTTTCGGGCGACCATCAACTGAAATTTTGGGAGGTTGATATTCCCAAGACTTCTTTCTGGATCCGGTACGACCATTATGAGTTTTTGGTTATGTCATTTGGGTTGACTAATGCTCTGACTTCTTTCATTTATCTTATGAATTAGGTGTTTAGGTAGTTCCTAGATTTGTTTGTTATTGTCTATTAATGACTTCTTAGTGTACTCTGAAAGTGAGGAGGATCATGCCAATCACCTTCAAATTATTTTGTAAACTCTTAAGGACCAGGGGTTGTATATAAAACTTTCTAAGTGTGAATATTGGCCAAGTGTTGTGACTTTTCTCGGGCATCTTTCTAGTGAGGGGATCAAGGTGGACCTACAGAAAGTTGAGGTAGTAAAGAAGTGGCCTAGACCCTTGACTCCAGCCAACATTAGGAGCTTCTTAGGCTTTGTTGGGTATTATAGGAGGTTTGTGGAGAGTTTTTTGTCTATTGCTACTCTGCTAACGAAGTTAACTTAGAAGAAGGTTAGGTTTTTATGATCCGATACTTGTGAGGGTATTTTTGAGAAATTAAAGGATAAGTTGACTTTTGTTTTAGTGTTGACCCTGCTCGAGGGTACTGATGGATTTGTGGTGTATTATGATGCTTCCTATGTTGGATTGGGTTGTGTTTTAATGCAATATGATAAGTGATCTGAGGTGGTTTCATGCACTTTTGTGATGTTATTCTAGCTTATTTAGCCTTGTTTTGAGGACTTCTCGTGTGCTTAGTGTGTTAATGATGATATAATTGATCATCTAAGTGTTTAAGCATGTGATTATAATGTTTATGGTGTCTTGCAAACAAGTTTATACTTAATTTGGTCCCTTAGAGTTCAAATGAGAAAACTAGTGTTACTAGCTTGAGCTAGGTATGGTTCTAGTTGCTTTCGCTGGATTATAATGTATTTAATGAGTTCCTAATGGTATTATTGTGTAATTATATGTGGAAAAATTTATTTATAATGGTCAAGGGTCAATTGAATCAAGCCAAGAGTCAAATCAATAAGTTAAAGATCAACGTGGGCAAGCCTAGTCTTAGCTCAAGTTTCTAGTTCACTATTCTTGATATTGTGTTGTTTTGAGATCTAATCCGTGGTGTATGATGACGTAGGATTCTTGGTGATTTTATTATAGTGATAATATGAATGATATACAATCTGGAAATCAAGTGGAAACAACACTATAAGACTTGGGATGGAAGGACAAGTGCAAGACAAAGTTTAAATGTCAAAATGTAACTTCCAAAGAGGCCTCGCGATAGAGAGGCGCCAAGAACCCTACTTGACTTGACTAAGGGTATCTATGAAACCCCTACTTTACTTGAGAAGTCATAGATCCATGACCCCCACTCAACTTGACCAGCCATCGCTCCACGACCCTATTCCCAACATGGCCGAACTTGGCCACTTATAAATAGGGCTCTTGTACTTGTTGTTTGACACCTTGGACGTCTTAGAGATTTTGAGAGGGGATTATAAACACTTTAATTAGGGTTTATTTCTCTTTACTTTAGATTTTTAATGGATTTTATCATGTGTTCATTGAAATGGATTACGATTATGTCAATGAGTGGCTAAATGCCCCTTTTTTGGGGTTAAGGACATGAACATGTTTACTTTCTCTTTGAATTGACTTTGTTTGAATTTTTTATCATATTTGGTTGTTTTTATCCTTTTTATCACTATTGTAAGGATTCACGATCCTTAGAAAACATATATTATCGACCTTGTGAACTTGAGAGGGGAAATAAGAAGATAGAACTTGGGGATAGATAGAGTAAGGTTCTTATTCTTTTATAAAATAAGTTATTTGAATTAGTGACTAAGATAGGGATATAAATAGAAGCCATGCTTGGTTCACATGTAGGATGATATCTTAATGCATCTAATTGGATTATTATATCTCCGCTCAAGATGTAGTTGTAATAATTAGTTAGGTAGAAGGTTGGAGGTCGGGAGACCATGATCATATGATAAACCATATGAATTAATATCTAAGATAGGTAAGCGAACGAATTAAGTTCAATAGCATACTGTGATTGGTTATAGTGATTTAACCCCGAGCTTTCAATCATTGATTGTCCAAAGTATTTACTTTTTTGCATTAGTTTACGTTACTTTTAGTTTACAATATTTAAAACTCTTTTGGTTATGTTGCACCACTTTAATCTTAATAGTTGAACTTGAATTGGATAGTTGTTGATACGTGTCTCCGAGGGATTAATATTGGGTTTATTTAAGGCTACTGTATTACTTGGTGAGACCATGTACACTTTCGTGTTTGCTTGGGTGCAATCAGTAAGGTTGTAGCCTATGCTTCCAGGCACCTTAAGGTTCATGAGAGGAATTATCCAACTCACGACTTAGATTTGGTAGCTGTGGTTTTCGCATTATAAATCTATTTCCATTACTTGTATGTGGTGTATGTGGATATCTATTTAGACCATAGGAGCTTACAGTAGCTATTTATGCAGAAGGAATTAAATCTTAGGCAAAGGCGATGGCTTGAATTGCTTAAGGAATATGACTTGAGCCTTCATTACCATCTAGGTAAAGCTAATGTTATTGCTGATGCTCTTAGTAGGTTGTCCATGATGAATCTATCTCATGTTAATGAGGAGAAGAGAGGGTTGGTAAAGGATATTCATATGTTGGCTAACTTGGAGTTCGTCTCTTGGACTTTGAGGATGGAGAAGTGATTTTTCAGGAAGTCATTAAATCATCTCTTAGTGCTGAAGTAAAGTAGTATCAAGCTTTGGAACCTATACTTGTGCAGATTAAAGATGATGTGGGACAACAAGATGTTATGACTTTTGAGATTTGGGAAGAAAAGAAAGCTCAGTCCTCGTTATGTTGGTCCATATTAGATTGTAAGAAGAATTAGTAATGTCGCTTATGAGTTGGAATTGCCTGCGTGTTTAGGCTCTATTTTATCATATTTTCCATATCTCTATGCTGAAAAAGTATATGGGTGAACCTTCTTTGATAGTTCCTGCTGAGAATGTTAGTATTATGAATTCATTGTCTTATAAGAAGGCTCTTGTTGAAATATTGGATAGACAAGTCATAGATTAAGGACAAAGGATGTAGCTTCGGTGAACGTTCTTTGGAGGAAACAAAAGGTAGATAAAGCTATATGGGAGGCCGAAGAAGATATGAAAGCCAATTACCCATTCTTGTTCCTTAGATTGGATTAAAGTACTCAAGGTATGAGTTCTATGTCCCTCTTGTCGCTTTTCGAATTTGTTATTTGATTCTGCTGTAGTCTTGCTATTCTTGTACTAATAACATCCTAAATTCTCATTTGTGGATGAGTGATCCTAAGGGGAGATAATGTGAGACCCCACAAAATTTCAACGAACTTATTTTTGACCCCCCACATGCGTAATATGGATTTTTTTACTTGTATTATGTTTAGGGATGTTAAAAGGGTGTTTTGGAAAAGTTTCAAAATTTTTGAAAGGAGTTTAAGGCTATTTTGAAACTCTGAGGTAGTGTGCCTCTGTGATAGTGGCATGCCACACCACTGGAGCTCCGTAATAGCAGCGTGGCACGGAGGCTAGCCTCCGTGATATTGGCATGCCACACTGCTATTCTAAAATGATCTAATTTTCATTTATTTTACTTGGGGGAAGAGCTTTTGATATTTTTACCCCTTTTACAACTTTTAAACATAAATCAACCCTTTTTATTTAGCTTTGAAAGATCAAATTCATTTTTTTTCTCTCTAACTCAAAACCCACGAAAGCTCAAGGGGTTTTCAATGAATTCACTGTTCAGGCTCCAAACTTTGAATTCTTTTCAAATTGTTCTACATTTCGGGCATGTTGCTCATCCCTAACTTGTATTTTTACATTGTGGTATTTATTTAGTCAATATTCATGTTTTTTAATTGTTGGATTTGAAATTGGGTTGAAGGATTTTGATTGTTATTACTTGAATACTTGTCCCATGGTTTAAATTGATTATTCATGCTTTAATTGATGTTTTTGGGACTGAATTTGGACATTATTTTAATGATTGGAGTGAGAGACATGGGTTTTCCCCAAATTGGATGAATTTTTACTTGATAATTGCATTAACCTCAACCCACTTTGTGACTTGATTTTGATTATTGATAATTACATGTTTTAACTTGTATTTTGAATACATTGTATTTTACTAAAGAATAAATAAATGAGTATGGTTTTGGATGGCCTTGGTTTTGGATTTTAAATGGAACTTGAGAGGCAATTTGATTATATGGATTGGTTTAACATAATTATATTATCTTGCAAGCATATTGGTATGACTATACCAAGTGGTAAATGCCTTAATGAATGACTCCTGGATTAACGGTTGGTTAATGTACAAACCATTTTAATTTGGACATAAAGGAAATTATGTAGCTTACCGTGAAGGTGTAGGTCCCGAGGGATCAAAACTGGACACTATGTTTGTAGGCATTGAGGGTCCATGTGACTGTGTGCTTGGTGCGCACACACATACCCCCATATATATAAATTTGGGGAGGGCTATAGCCTTGGTGTCTTTAGCCTTTCCTTGGGTTTTTCTCGGTTCGTGTGGCTAACATACACTGGGCCTTTCCAGCAGGGGGAGCTGGACTCATATAGCCCATGGGTGCCCTTAGGATCGATCGAGCTACATTGTTTAGTCTAATACTTTAAACTATTAATTTTATGACCCTTGTCCCTATCCCGACATCCTATATATATGCATATAAATATTATGCATATGGTTTTGACTGTTTTTTGGTAATGACATTATTGTATCATTTTCCAAGAGTTACATGTCAGTGCTTACCCTACTGACTATCCTTGGACGCTACATCATTTTATGATGTAGGGTCCAAAAGGTTTTCTGTTGCTTCTATACAATGTTACATGATTTGGTATTCCTGTGGATTTGCTGTGAAGTGGTGAGCCTCCATTATTTTGGAAGGCCCTATTATTTGGCTGGTTTCTTTATTGTCTTAGTATTTAATTTTGAATTCTTTTTATCATATTTGGGAGCATGTCCCGACTTAGTTTGTATTCGAGTTTTAGACACTCTTATGGATAAGTGTGGGTTGTTTTTTTGTTTTTGACTCTTATTTACCATTTGGTTTATCTATTCTTCTTATCGTCATGTTTGGTAGTCTTCCACTGTATTCTCTTTTTGTGTTCTGGATAATAGGCTAAGGGGGTGCGCCCATAGTGGGCTTGAGATACCGGTCACAACCAGGTTTGGGTTCGGGTCGTGACTAAAAGAATGAACCTCATGAGAAATTAATACCACCTCTGTAGAAATTTTAAACTTGTAACTATTTTTTTCCTTGCAAAGACTAAATTTATTTGATAAAATCTTTCAATTACTTTTAATTCTACATTGATAGTATAACTTGTGAGTTAATTTATTCTCCTAGGTTGGATGTTGCTTTTGTGATATGTTGAGAGTATGTTCCATTGTAAAATATCTTGTCAATCTAGAGCTTGCTTCTTTTGTATTCTGATTCCTACATGTTGTACTTAAGTCTGCCAATGGTCAGAGTGAAATACCCCAACTTTGACCCTTGAAAATTTCCTCGATTTTGAACTCTTTAATCATCTTACGACTTACATCATGAGTCGTATGGTGTGGTGATGGGTCTAGGGACCCTAATCATATGTTGGTTAGTGTGTTGCTGGCCAATTTTGGTCCTAGATATGAGAGGCACCATATGAGTTATATGGTCTAGTGATGAGAAGGTAGGGTCTAATCATATGTTGTCCAGTGTCTAGTCCTTAATGATCTACCTTAGATACGAATTGATGATACTAGTCGTATAGTGTTGGGACGAGTTGGGCAAGGGAGTCATATGTTGGACAAAATATGGTGACCAACCTTCTGTTTGGGTGACGATTTGAAGGTACCACTCGTATGTTGTGGTGATGATTTGGAGGGTCCACTCATATCCACCTGTGAGTTTTTCACAGCTTTTAAGCTAAGGGTATTTTGTATATTTCCCACCCCAATCCCTTAATAACCCACATTTTATAACCCTAGTTGGTCTTCTCTTATAGCAATAGAAGATTAAAAATACTCTGAAACAACCTCTCAAGAAGATTGGGCTAGGATTTCTTCAAGGTGGTCATCTAGAGGCTTAAGGATCAAAAATCTCTCCGTGAATCTTTGTAACTCAGGCATGTTACTTCTTCCTCATTGTTAGTTAACAAAAAGCTCAAGTTTTAATGTAGGGTTTTCATGATATTATTGTGGATTTATTTTGGTTTTGAAATAGATGTTGGGGTTTTGGTTGTTCATGGTTTGATAATGTTTTCCTATGTTTTACTTATGATTTTTCATGTTAAAATTATGATTTGAACATGTGGTTGCATAGAAATGGTCAATTGATACTTGGTTTTGGTTTTGGAAATTGTATGCCCTTAACATGTTTGTTAAAATGCCAATAAGAATGATTTTTGTCACATAGTTTGACTATTCTTGAAATTTTTTTCTGCATAATATGATAATGGAACCTAAATTGGTTTGGTTGATATTAGATGGTTAGGAAAGGCCTTGTTGGCCATGACTTTGGTTTAATTAAAAACCTTGTGGGGGTACACGAGAATCTCCCAAGTGAACTTATAATGAAAACCTTGTGGTGTACATGGGAATCCCCCAAGTGATTTTAATAATAAGGTCTGCTGCGTGTACATTGGAATCCCTTAACTGTTGGCTAGTGACATTGCTTGCAAGCTATAATCGGTATGACGATACCAAAAATTAATGCCTTAATAATTGACTCGTGGAATTGGTGGTTTGGTTATGTGCTAAAGATTTTAATTGGGCAATAATGGGGGTCGTGATAGCTTTCCGTGAAGGTGTGAGTGACAGTGGAAACTCATGTTTGTCGACATAAGGATTGGTCTTGATGACCACGTACTTGTGGGGTACAAGGGAATCCACTAAGTGTATACACCTACATATGTATCATAGAGGGAGAAGGGTACAAGGGAATGCTCGACCACCTATGGTATCTCTAGTTCGTGTGGCTACAGGCAGTGGGGCCATTCAGGGTGTAACAGTGGACCCATATAGCCCATGGGTGGATTATTACGAAATAGATACACAACCCAGGCTAACTATTCCAACACGGTATATATGCCTATATATGATTGCATATGGTTTTTGACTTGGTTTTAAAGTACTAGCATTATTTTATCTTTTCCTGAGTATATTCTAGCATTTACTTCGCTAACCGTCTTCAGGCGCTGTATCGCCATGCGATGTAGGAACTGGCCATACTACCATCCCTTCTGCTCAGTGGCTTGGATTGGGGGATAACCTAAAGTCAAAATGAAGTGGTGATTTTCCATACTCCGAAAGACTCCATTTCATGCTATGGACTTTTTTTGTTATTTCTATTTCTTGGATTTTGGTTTTGGCTATGGTCGTGGGCATATCCCGACTAGATATTTCTTTGACAGTGTTTAAAGACTTTGTATGGACAACTGTGGACTTGGGTATATTATGGTTGTTTGGATTGGTTTAGACGGTATGACTTAGTTGGGTTGATCTCAATTTTAGACTTATCCCAAAGTCATTGAAATTTTAATATTCTATCTTATTATATGTTAAGAATTCATATGATACGGGTTGTTTATTGGTTGGTTAGAGTGGATAGATAGGGTGGTCTCCGGTCCTTATTGGACTTAGATGCCCGACATGATTAGGCCCTGATTCGGGTAGTGACTGATTGGTATTAGAGCCTAGGTTTTGTTGTAATGAGGTCTCCATAAAGTCATGTCAAGTAGAGTCTCTTTTATGGGTGTGTAGCATGCCACACTTATATGGGAGAGGCTAGGAGACATTTAGGAATGTTTCCCTTTATTGTTGTTCTATTTTTGAGCTATAGAGCCTATGGTATTGAAATATCCCCTAAATCTTCTTTTGTTCGCCTTTCAGATCATACCCTTCTGATATTTTGAAGCTCGTGGAAACTCATATGCCCCATTCAATAATGATGTGGATGGATCTCATCCAACTTATAGGGTACAAACCCGGTCAAGGTCTCTACTTTTGATTTTCCCCATGGAGTTCCACCAATCTCCACTAACCCTACTCTGAAGGGTGACCCTCATACTCAGTCACCTCAAAAAGATGTTACCAATGCCGAGTTTTGACATTTTATTCATCTATTAACCTATATAATGGCATTTTTGTCATGCCAGTTCGATTTTATTGGCGTGAGAAAGAATATGGAAAGGATGAGAAATAGGCAGACCAACAAATCTTAATATTCAGACTGGGGGAGAGGTTAGAGAAATAGTGGTAGAGGTGGTGGACAGTGCCCTGAGCAAGGGAATCTAGAGAGTTTCCATATGGTTATCAGTGTTTCTTATCCTCAGTCTGATGAATATCATTTTTGAGAAGGTAGAGCTTAGTCAGCCCCACCTTATCTGATCTACTGGTTTTGTGTTCTGTTGTACCATGGTTATTGCTATAAGGAGAGGGATCAGTGTTTTAACTATGGTCAGTTGGATGACATACAGTGGGAGTGTTCCACAAGGATTGCCACTGGTGCAAATAGGATTTCGATTACCACTTCCTTAATTCCTGCACCGAAGGGTGCTGCTTCTGGCTTTGGCATAGTTTGGGACTATCTTTATGATCTCACTACCCGACAGGAGTCTGAGGCATCGCTTAATGTCATTGCTGGTATGTTGAAACTATTTTCTCGTGATATGTACTATTTACTTGATTCGAGGTCCACTATCTCTTGTGTGACCCCATTTGTGGCTGTGCATTTTGGTTTTGGTCCCGAGTGTGTTTTGGACCCTTTTTTTGTTTTTACTCCAGTGGGTGACTCTATGGTGGCTAGAAGAGTCCATATGGGTTGTGTGGTATCTATGGGTGGTCGGGAAACTTTGGTGGATCTATTTGAATTAGACATAGTTGATTTTGATGTCATGTTAGGGATGGATTGGTTGCACTAATTCTATGCATCTCTAAACTTTTGGAGCCGTAAGGTCATCTTTAAATTCCCTAATGAGCTGGTTATTGAGTGGGAGGGTGGTTCCCTAACTCTTAAGAGGAGGTCCATGTCGTATCTTAGAGCCCGGAAATTAATTTCCAAGGGGTGTTTTTACCATTTGATCCAATTTAAAGATTCCAACTTGGAAGGTCCTTTATTACATTATGTCCTTGTGGTTAATGAATTTCCTGAGGTCTTTCCTGATGACTTTCCTGGTATCCCACCCGATGGGGAAATTGATTTTGGAATTGATCTCCTTCTAAACACTCGTTCTGTACCTATTCCTCTTTATTGAATGACTCCAGTTGAGTTGAAGGAGGTTAAGGAACAGTTGAAGTATCCTTTTAATAAGGGTTTGTCCACCCTAGCATTTTTTCGTGGGGTGCTTCTGTTCTTTTGTGGATAAGAGGAATGGTTTTCTCCAGGTACGTATAGGTTACTAGAGGGTGGATAAGGAATTTAAGGTGACCTTTTCTTGGGTTAGACTCTCTCTCTATATATTTTACGTGGGGTACTGGATATTAGTGCATGATCGTTGATAGATACTACGTTCTAACCTTAGATATTGATTTTGGTGAACGGAGTATATTAGCTCGATGATAGTAATGCGGGATTTATGAGGGTAGATTGGTAGGCTTGGTATGGTGTGCGGAAGAAATGAGGTTGATGACTTAGGGAAAGTCAGGGTGAATTTACTCCTATTCTAGCGATTCCCTCCTATTTTGATTAAGTAGGCAATCTACAAGTGTTGCACACATTCTAATAGTGCTTATGCGTAGGTCAACATTCTATGTGCCGTGTATGTCCATACTCCAGCTCCTAGACCAAAGGCAATAATGGTTGTTAGAAAATTTTGAGCTTTCAAGTGTTTAAGCTCTATTTCATGACACTCATGATCCGTATATTCATGTCTCACGCCATGCCTGGTTCCAAGAAATAGTAGTTTCAAACGGCAATCCTTGCTTTATTCCTTGAATATGAATCTCGTCTTTATGTTACACTACCTATGACATATGCAATCGTGTTTGTTCCGGTGCCCAGTCCTATGGACTTGTACTATGGTGTGTTTATGTCAGAATGATCCTTCGTTTATAACCTAGGTGGCTTCTATGAAGTACCTCATGCCTATTGTACTGTGTCTTATTTCACAGGTATCACCTTGAGTAGTACGACAAATAGGAGCTGTAATTAGGAAGTAACCCTCATCCCTCTCATACTTGATGCTTGTACTCTAGTTCCTCAGTTACTCTTCTTATGTTTGGATGGTATAACCATGGGAGAATAGTGATGTTTTGGATGAGAGATTAGATGTCCTTTTTTGTGAAATTCTAGGGTGACTACTAGAGCTAAAGTTATAAGTGTATATGGAAGAATGAGATGAATGTTGTCATATGAAATAGTTACGGAGGGGAGTCATGGTGAAAACCTTTGTGATAGTGATTGAGGGAGTTAGTTTTGGTAGGGAAATTCATACTGTGGGTGTAGTAAAGATAGGATGGAGCATGGTGATTGATAAATACCCAACCATTGTGTTATGCAACTATACTTAGGCCCTCGTAGTTATGTGTTCGCAGGGAGGGAATTGGGGGGTTGAAATAGAGGAGTGTTGTCTTCATAGTTGAATGTTTGGTGGAGAGTGTGGATGAATTTAAGGTTATTACATGCATTGGTTAGGGATAAAGGAGCTCTGTGGGAAGCTGGAGGGGACATGGAGTCCGACTACCCATTTTTGCTCTCCGTTTAGGGTAATTGTTATTAAAGAATGTGAGTATTCTTAACATCTTTGTTTTCTAACTTAGTTAAAGGTTAGAGTGGAGGTGTGTGGAATCTAATTGTGCTTGTATTGCTTTTTCCCATTATTCGAGGATGAATGATCCTAGTGGGGGAGACAGAAATGACCCAAACTTTGATCCTTGAAAATTTCCTCGGTTTTAAGCTCTCTGATCATCTTACGACTCACATCATGAGTTGTATGGTATGGTGAAGGGTCTAGGGACCCTAGTCATATGTTAGTCAGTGTGTTGCTGGCCAAGTTTTGTCCTAAATACGAGAGGCACCATACGAGTCATATGGTCTAGTGACGAGAAGGTAGGGTCCAATCGTATGTTGTCCAGTGTCTAGCACTTGATGATCTGCCTTGGACACGACTTGATGGTACTAGTAGTATAGTGTTACTTTAACTACAAAATCACAAAGAAAATAGATTCATAAGTTCGATACCTGTGACAAGTTGGGCAAGGGAGTCATATATTGGACAGAATATGGTGACCAACCTTTTGTTTTGGTGACTATTTGAAGGTACTACTCGTATGTTGTGGTGACGAGTTGGAGGGTCCGCTCATATCTACCTGTGAGTTTTCAATGGCTTTTAAGATGAGGGTATTTTGGACATTTTCCACCCAATCCCTTAATACCCAATGTTTTATAACCCTATTTGGTCTTCCCTTATAGCAATAGAAGATTAAAAATACTCTCTAACAACCTTTCAAGAAGATTGGGCTAGGGTTTCTTCAAGGTGGTCATCTAGAGGCTTAAGGATAAAAAATCTCTCCGTGAATCTTTGTAACTCAGGCATGTTAAAAATACATAAATATGTATCATAGAGGGCGAAAGGTACAAGGGAATCCCCAGCACCTATGGTATCTCTAATTTGTGCAGCTACACACACTGGGGCACATTCAGGGGGTAACACTGAAACCATATAGCCCGTGGGTAGATTATGATGGTAAAGCTACACAACCCAGGTTATGATTTTAAATGCATGCAAAACCTTGTTCCCTATCCCAACATGGTATATATGTATTTATGTGATTGCATATGGTTCTTTGACTTTGTTTTGAATTACTGACATTATTTTATCTTATCCCTGAGTACATGCTAGCGTTTAGTCCGCTAACCATCTGTAGGTGCTTTAGGGGTGTTCATGGGTTTGGTTAAAAACCAAACCGAACCGTGAAACAAACCAAACCGATTAAAAAAAACCAACGATTGGTTTGGTTTAGTTAGGTTTGGTTTTAAATTTTAAAAACTGATGCTATTTGGTTTGGTTATGGTTTTACTTAAAAAAACTATGAAAATAACCAAATCGAATCGATAAATTATATATATATATATTAAAATTATTAATATATAATTTACAAATAAAATATAAATAGTTTATTAAATTTAATTTTAAACTAAATTTTAATCTATGTCTAGCCCAACCAATACTTTAGCCCAATTGCCCAAAGCCCCAAACCCAAGCCCAACTCTACCTACTATTACTAATAAGTTAACCCTACGGTCCCTACCTCACTTTTTCTACTTCAGCTTTCAGAATACGTAGTACATCAACTGCTGTTTCTTTTATTCTTCATTAAAAGGCATCACCGCACCACATTGAAAGGAGTCTCGGCTAGCTTTGATATTGCAATATTTTCTTGTTTAGTTTCTTAACCCCCTATATCTCGTTTACGCCTCGCTTTCGCAGTGTAGCCTTCTCTTCATTTTTTGTGGGATTTTTTCGGCAATTAAATCTGATTCTATTCTATAGTAAAATCCCAAAGTTTCATGGGATGTAACTTTAGCCAGGCAATGGTGCAGAGGGTTTTATTAAATGTTACTAATTTTTTATTGATGTATGATTTATGAATAACCCAAGAGAGACAATATGAATGATGACTGAAACTGTAATCCATATGCTGCTTCATCTTTGGTTACATAAACAAAGAGTCTTTCAAACGAGTTACCATGGTCTCTGGTTCAAATGGTAGTTTTATGTCTCCTTGTTTATTCAATCTTTTCCCTATATGATTAGCTCACCTAGCTAGTCTATAAAGTAAACAGATTACTCAAATTTGCCCAACTTTGTCTCTTCCTGTAGTACACTGCAACAGAATACAAACCTCTATTTTACAATGTACATGTATGTGTTTGTTTGTTGTTGGATAATATTAGTGCCTACAATACAAAGCTAGTGCTTTTCATCTCAATGTTAGTTTTATTTAATGTGTTTGTTTTGATTTTTAAGAGTTTATAGAGTCATTTGTCCATCACTGTAAAAATATTTCATGAGAAATTATTCAATGTGATACTTTTTTCTATGAGTTAAAAGAAGGAGTTTATTCTAGAGATAATTGGAGTTGGCTAGTCAATAACCAAAAACACAGAAAAACCAAACCAAATCGACGGTTATTTTGTTTTTGTGGTTTGGTTTAGTTTTAGAAATTAAAAAACCGACTAAATTGGTTTTGGTTATGGTTTTAACCACTAACCGATCCAAACCGACCCATGAACACCCCTAGGCGTTATATCCCCACACGATGCATGAGCCAGCCATACTACCATTTCTCTAGCTCAGTGGCTTGGATTGGGGGCTAGCCTAGAGTCAGACTGAAGTGGTAAGCTTCCATACTCCGAAAGACTCCATTTCATGCTATGGACTTCTTTTTTTATTTTTATTTCTTGGATTTTGGTTTTGTTTATGGTCGGGGGCATGTACCGACTAGATATTTCTTTGACAGTATTTAGAGGCTTTGTATGGACAACTGTGGACTTCGGTATATTATGGTTTTTTGGGTTGGTTTGGATGGTATGACTTGGTTGGGTTGATCTTGATTTTAGACTTAGCCCAAAGTCATTGAAATTTTAATACTCTATCTTATTATATGTTCAAAATTCTTTCAATACGGGTTGTATATTTGTTGGTTAAATTAGATGCAGGGGGTGGTCACCGGTCCTAGATGCTCGATACGACTAGACCATGGTTCGGGTAATGTCACTGAGTAAACATTGTTTTGATTTGGTTCCGATCTTGATAGCTATTTCGTTCAAGACGGCACCCGTTGGTCTAGGTAAATATGGTATTGAGCAGTTCAAAAATTGATCTCGATGTGAAATGCATTTTTTCATCGATTGACTCGGTACCGATTGATCCTGTTAACAATTTAAAATTATAATGTTAAGAGCTATTGACAACTATTGGGGGAGGGGAGGGGGGCACCAAAAACTCTTTTGACCCCTACCCTCCCAAAACAACCCACCACTCCTCTTAACCATTTTTTTTATATAAAAACCCTCATATATCCATTATTTTTTCCCACAAATATTCACATACTCTCTCTAATATGTTAAACTCTAAAAATCATTTTATTATTCTCTTAATATTTATAATTGTGATACAGCTAATTGGAGTTGAAGATTTTTTGAAGATATTTCAAGCTTCTAAATATCATCTTTCAATTTTGATATTTGGTATACGTCTACTTTTACGCAGATGTTCGCTACACTCATTCCAACTTTAATCTCTCTATTTATTTACTGTAATCTCTATATTTTCATTTTTAATAGCTATATTTGTTTACTTTCATTAGTTTTTTAGTTATACTACTTAAATTGTTCGACTTTAATATTTTAGCTATATTTAAATTTAACTATGGTTGTCAGTAAAAAAAATAGTGGCAAAAAAATAATTCTTGGTAAAGTTTTTCGTTGGGCAAAAAAATAGTGCTACTACTAGTTCATTACTGCCTAGATTTAGTAACGTAAATGTAACTTCTTTATCACAATTCATTGGTTACAATATTCATCCTGATATACAATTAGACCACGAGACCCTTAGTAGGAGTCATGATATTTGTGATGAAGGCTTACTGGAAGAAGATGATATAGAAGAACAAAAGGTGATACCCCTACCCTACTAGTTCGACTGCGAAATTATTGAAACAAGATGAAGTTTCCTATTTACTAAAATTTATCAGGGACAAAGGTACCAAACATATTAAAAGGTCTTTAGTATGAAAATTTATGGAGCATAATAGGGTAAAAAATATCATTACTTGCAATAAATGTTTGAAAGTTATGTAATGTTTGACTAGGAAAAATAATGGCGGGATAGGGTTGCTAACTAAGAATTTGAGGAAATATAGTAAAAAATTTATACATCTAAAAATGGAGGCTAAGGCCAAAAAAGACGGTATACTGAAAAAATCTGTAGAAGGTACTATGGTTCAGACTTGTTTGAACATGTATAACACAAATGGCTGAAACTTATCATCCACATATAGTGAAGATGTAGTTAGAGAAGAAATAACAAAAATGGTTTCTATAGAATTAGCAAAAATGGTAGTTATTATGAATTTGTCTTTTACTTTTTCTTCACATTCTGATTTTATTCATTATATTCAATAAGTATATAATTTCTCTTTTAAAGATTTTTTCATGAAATACTAGAAAAGTGGTTTGTTTAAATATCAAGTTGAACAATATCATTTTCTTCGTTGCTTATTTAATAAATTTAATGATAAAATATCTGTTAGTTTTGATATGAATCGTAGTGTTAATGGTAATGATTATTTTACTCTTATGGCTCATTAGATTGATCAATATTGAAATATGAAAAAATGAATTATTACTTATAAATATGTTGGCGAGACTTCTGGTGACTATATAGCTAGTACAATAACGAAAAACATGAAATATTTTGAACTTATTAATAAAATAATGTCATGAACATTAGACAATGCTTCTAAAAGTATGAAAACTATTGATTTTTTAAAAGTTAGACTTTGTCCAATAGATGATGATTATTTTCATGTTAAATGTGTTGCACATATTTTAAATTTGATAGTATAAAACAATATTGACTTGTTTGGAAATAATTGTTACAACGTTTGAGTTGCTTATAGTTGTATTTTTAAAAATAAAAAAAAGTATATTGTTACATATTTTAAATGTTGTTGTGGAGAATGTCAAATTTCATATAGAAAAGTTCCAAGAGAAGTCTCTACTAATAGAAATTATTTGCATGGAATGCTTGATGTTGCTTATGATAATTGTGAACCTGTACAATTAGTTTATAATGCTCATAATGCAGATCCTGATTTAGACTATGTGATGATGATTATATAGAAATAAAAGAACTTTGTAAATATTTAAAAACTTTTTATCAAGTTACGAATATAGTATATGCACATATACTCCAACTATTTCTTCCATTTTAGTTAATATTACTGCTGTTTCTAAGTACTTGTTGAATATAAAAAATTTACTTTGTTCAAAAAGTCAATTGAAGCTGCGATTGAAAATTTTAAAATTTCTTTTTTCCTATTCTACAAATTTATTTGACATCTGCTTTATTCAATTCATTTTACAAATAAATGGGTGTAATAATGAGGGTTCAAAAAATTTACAAAAATTTAGAAATTCAATCTCATGAAGTGCAATCAGTTGAAACTTATTGTGCCAACGTAGTACCTAAAACAAGGAGTTTGTATAACTTATATCAAGTTATGGAATAAAATATTTTGTTGATCGAACCTGCTACTTCTAGGCCTAGATAAAGTGATTTGATGATGAGATGGGAGTAGAAATTAGTTTTAACGTTCTAGCAATAATGATTTGATTCATATCTTTCTAAGGATCGGGATAATATTAGAGATGCAAATTGACAACTTCAACTTTTAGCATAGTTGAAGACCCATATCAAATAATATCCAAAGCTTCCAAAGGTGGTTTGAGATGTGCTAGCAAGTCAATAGTCTTCAATTGCTTCGGAGCAAGCTTTTACCTCAAAAAGATTCATAATTGGAGATCATCGTTATTTATTAGAAAATGATAGTTTAAAAATTCTGGTATTATTTAGAGATTGGATCAATGCTGAAGAAGAAATTTTGGGCTCCCAAAAGCCCAAAATGACTGACCCAAAATGAAGATGAAATAAATGAAGAATTAAGGAACATAGTAATGATAGAATGGATGCAATGGATGAACACAGACAATGATCAATTCTAAAGAATATGTCAACTGTATAAATAGATAAATTATGACTAGAATATTTTGGACATTATAGATATAAGTAAGACACTAGAGATCTAATTCAAACAGAACCCTTCCTAGAAGGTGTTGTAATACCCCGAGAATCCCAACCGCTAGTAGAACCATGCATCAAGCTCATGAGAAATAAATCTTAGTGATTTAGTAGTTTTATGATCAAGTTTGATGTATACTAATGCCTTAAATATGTCCTAGCTATTAGACGAATCAAAACATCTCTTACCGATTGAATTCTTGAGAAGGAAATTGCCATAGTCAACTTCAAACGAGTATATTTCCTATTATACAAATAATTTTTCAGCTCATTACCCACCAATAGATAGATAGTTAAATTAGCTTTCAAACTAATTTCACCAAAATCCGGCATCTGGGTAAAAAGTTATATTCGTTTTACTGAGAGTTGCCCGAGCTATCCAGGAGTGACGGACAAAATCTCGGACCATTAAGTCAGTGACGGACCGTCACTTTAGCCATCAAAACTGAACCAGTGAGGCCATTTTATGGACCAAAAATAACAGTTGTAGTGACGGTTAGTCACCAGAGGATGGTCCGTCACTCAGACTATCGGTTTTGTCTGAAACAACGCTGAAACGCCGTTTTAAAGAGATTTTTGGGTCTTTTTACACCCTATTTAACACCCAATCACATCAAATCAAAGCACATAACTTCTCATTCATCCATAACATCAAAATTAGGGTTTATTTCAAGATCAAAACCCAAGAAGAAGATTCAAAACCCTCTCCAAGAAAACTCAAGAATCAAAGCATCACCATTCAAGAACCCTCAAGAAAAGTTAACCCCCTTCTAGATTTGGGTTTTTATTACTCCATGATTTATCTCAAGCTTCAAGAAAACTAGTTTATTGGGGATTCAATTTCAAGAAAGTTCCACCGTTAATCTTCAAGAATCTTCCATCTAAGGTATGCACAGTGTTCATTCATGGATCCCTTTTATCCATGGAGCTCAAGAATCAAGTTTTAAAATCATGAATTGTGATTATCTTGTTGTGGTATGATTATGTTCATGTTGATGGTTGTTATTTGGTATCTCGATGTATTTTTATGAAGTATGTGAGCATGTTAGTTGAAATCCATGAATTTGGGTGACTTAAGATTGTTAAATTGATAAGTATACCTATGCCCAAACTTGTGCATGTAAGATGTTTGATAAAATGCCTAGAATGATAGAAATCATGTATTATTACTTAGGGATGAATTAAATGATAAATTCATGCTAGTCTATTATGTTCAAAGGGCTCACATGTTGTTGTTGTGCAATATATGTGTTAATGGAATGTACATGATGATTGGAGAATGGATTCATAGTGTGTCTATACGCATTCCATGTTATGAACAAGATCATGATTATGAAGTACCACATGAGTTATCCCCCAATTATTACAATATGAACTAAATGTTATATGCTTGCTATTCCCTTATGTTTAAATGGTTTCCATGCTATCGTTATGAAAAGTATATGTTGTCGGAATGCCCATGATATTAGAATATGAGGTTTATGACTTGATTTCAAGCATTCCCATTCATGTTAGATATTATGATGACCACGTACTTCATGAAGTCCCTCACTCATGTATTATGTATTATTATTGATGGTTATGAATTCAAGAAAGTCAAGCTGTGACAGTTTTATTCCATCGAGTCTTGGGGGTACTTGTAAATATAGCCGTGTGCCTAGAGCCATGTCATGTTTTCATGCTAATCTCAGTCAAGCCATGTTCAGTAGACTTCAATCAGCCTCATGACTCAGGAAAACTCATGTAAATTTAGTATCAGCTCAGTTCTACTCAGTACTCAGTAACTTCACTAATCTCAGTAATTTAGTATTCTAAAAAATCTCATGAACTTAGTCATTTATCATATATCAGTAGTATTCCATCAGTCAACGGAATTCAGTAAGTTCATTCCATGTACAGTTCAATGTCTCTTCAGATGGGAGTAGTAATTAGAACCGAGCGAATCCAAGGATGGGAACTCACCTGTCAGTTTAGGGTGTGATTCTTAGCAGTCATCCTTATGTTCCAGAACTACGTAGCCAGCGTAGGTTGAGACATATTAACCTGTCAGATTAGGGTTGATGAGGTGGCTTAACCTGTTAGTTTAGGGTTCCCACCATTCTCATTTTTAGTAACTGCCAGATAAGGGTCACTTACAGCTTGTCCTTACCAGTAGTGCGGTATTAACACCCTTCCAGTCAGGGTAGAGATTAGACCCCATCTCAGCTATAATAGCATAAATAGGGCATATCGGTTAGAAAACTACTTCCCACAGTTTCGGTCTCAGTCTCAGTAAAAAAACTCAGGTAGTTCTTCAGATTTCAGGACTGTCAGATACAATCAACTCAGATTTAGTATAGAACTCAGCTAGTTCTATCAGATTCAGGACTATCAGATATAATCACTCATGTTATCAGATATATCAATTCTCATAACTCATGTTATCAAATATATCAGCTATCAGAACTCATGTAATCAGTTTTCAGCTTTAGGACTGTCAGATACAGTCAACCAGATCAGTTCTTCATAATTCAAACTATCAGAAATAATTATTCATGTATCAATAATATAGTTTCAGTCCTTCAGTATTTAGCAATACAATATCTGCTTCTCACTTATCAGTGACTCAGATATCAGGATCAGTAAACTTAGTTATTCAGTATCCCAGTATTCACGTACTCAGATATCAGTAAATCCATGTTATTAGTAACCTCAGAAGCCAAAACTCAGTATTCAGTCCTATCATGGTCTCAGTTATAGTTACATAGCCATGTATGTATTCTCACGTTCATGTTAGTCAGTCAGTTATTATTTTTCATGCATATGAACCCCATGGATTTAGCCTACCTCACTTGCATACCAGTATATTTAAAGTACTGACGCATTCACGCTATAGTGTCTTATACCATAGGTTTAAAAGAATGAGCTCCAAAGCATCAACAGTAGATTCCAATCTCAGCAGTCAGAGTTAGAAGTGAGTCTTTATCTTTCAAGGACATGATGATTTCATTACTGTTTTAGTTTTTAGTTTTTAGTTTATTTCAGTAGTTGGAGTTAGTTGGGGACATGTCCCATCAACTCCTTATTCAGACAATTTAGAGGCTTTCAGACTATATTATGTCCAGACAGTTATTTTAGATTTGTTTTGGTATTATTATACCATATTTTTAGTTATGTATTAGTAGTGAACCTTATGGCCTACCAGTTCATGTTTCCATATTTTTTTAGCCTTTTATGCAGTATATAGGTACAAATATCAATCATGGGTTAGCTTGTGGTCCTTCGGGGTCATGAACACAGTGTAGTATTTTGGTTTAGAAAAATCGGGGCGTTACAAACTTGGTATCAGAGAGTAAGGTTCAATAGAGTCCTAAGAAGTTTGTAAGACATATCTAGTACTTGTACATGGGTATGTTATACACCACACTTATGTGCAGGAGGCTATGAGATATTTTAGGAACAATTTTACTTCTTTCATGTCTCAAATCATGCTATAGAAAAGTTTTCTAAGAAAACTCATATAGATTCTCATCATGTTCCATGCATGTTAACTCCTTCTTACTTTTAAGGTAACAGAAATAGTGAAGCTCAAGTCCTAGAGATAGGGCTTTCTTAGATAGTCCCTGCAGTCAGTTATTGGATTTCCCACAGACTCAAAAATACCCCATCAATCCCATTATGTTCCAAGTCATATAGATTTCATTCATGACTATGAGAACTCGTTCACGAACCCAATTTTAGATATGCCATCGGATCTCTTCTCAGAATCTGATGACAACATAGACCTAGAATTTTTAAGAATGAACTCAGGAGTTA
This sequence comes from Capsicum annuum, assembly GCF_002878395.1. Classification (NCBI taxonomy): domain Eukaryota; kingdom Viridiplantae; phylum Streptophyta; class Magnoliopsida; order Solanales; family Solanaceae; genus Capsicum; species Capsicum annuum. The sequence continues at coordinate 188,686,929 of NC_061111.1, forward strand.
ACAGTGGTAGAGTTGGGATAGTATTATCCAGTTTGATTAGATTATGTATTTATGAGGATAGTTGTACCAGAGTAAATCAGTAGGCTTGAACAGTGTAAGATAGAATTTAAGTTTATTGATTTGAATTAAGTATGAAGGTGTGGAAGTGATATTAGTAGTAAATGAAGCAACAAAAAAAGCTAATGGGCATAGTAAGGAAAACATGTATTTGACAGAGTGTAAGTACATGATTAAGATTGCAGTTTAGTAAGTGCTCACAGATTTAAGATGATGGCTAAAAGCTAAGGGGGAGATAACAGATCAAACAACCAAGTCAGGCTCTCAGATTCCAGTAGTAGTGCCAGTATGTATAGAAAAATAGTAAGGGAAGACAATTCTTGACTCATACATTCTCAGTGCAAGGTTTTGTACTTTAGTTAGCCTGATACCTATGCATGCTTCACATCTCAGTTCCATGAACACAACTTATATTCACACGCATTCCATAGAATCCTATGTGATTCCAATTTATATTATAAGGAGTATCAACTCCCTCAGTGTTACAAATCATGTCCCACGAATTCAGAAATTTCAGACTTAGGTCATGCAGCTCATGACTCATGTACACATGTCACGCCTTACAGTATATTCAGTTTCCATGACTCATGCTATGCCCCTACAGATAAGATAAATTTAGACTACATTATGTATATTCTCATTTCAGACCTTTTCTGGTAAATCCATGTTGTTGATATTCTATTCCTCAAGTTTCAGTTCAAGTGTCAAGTTCAGTCAGTATCCATTCAAGTTTCAGGTCTTTCTAATTTAATCCTTCAGTAAGATCTCCTTGTAAACAATGTAGTGTGGAGCAATTTCTTAGATTGGAGAGAGTAAATGTTTCATGACTAAGAGAAGATTTTTGCATGCTTGTTATATACGAGGGTGTAGTTATGAGGATAGGCTTAAATGTCATGTTAGTGTGCAAGTAAGTGGTTATCATGAGGTCATATTTAGAATCTGGGAAAGTACAAAGTATAAATATTTATTCCAATTCTTGACATATGAATGTTTATTCCGATCCTTGACTTATGTCAGTCCCTATTGTGTACTATGAAAAGATCAGTTGCCATCTTAGTTACAATTTAGGTATTCAGTACCCAGTAATCAGTGTTCAGTTCCAAAATTCAGTATTTCAATATCAGCCTGAAGCTCAGTTATCAACATTCAGTTATCAGAACCCAATATTTAGTTCCAGTAAGAATCTCAGTTACAATTTTAGTTTAAGTGCCAACTTCAGTTTAGTAATCTGATCAGAAACTCAGTTCAGTTCCAGACTTTCTTGACCTATGCTACAATTATCAGTTACTCAGTCAGCCGTATTTTAGTACCTCAATCTACAGGATGTTTTCTAATCATGTTATATGGCAAGCCTTGCATTCTTGAGGTGATACATTTTTTTCTCATTTATGCTTAGTTACCTCATGTTGTCCAATCAATCATTACCCCCTATGCATAATATTTTATAGCCTTAGTCCAATTATTCGGACTAAGTGCAGACAAGTCTCACATACCCAGTATTCAGCTATCAGTTATTCAGTTAAATAGATAAGTTAGTATATTCATGCAGTCATGCTCAGCACCTCGTAAATTTTTTAGTTGTCTCAGTTGTAGTGCATGAAGTTTAGTTGCTTCATCTTAGATGATGTATCAGGTCTCAAGTTTCAGATCTCAGATAATCAGTCATGATTTAGTTCCTAGGTGCCTTGCACATTGCCTCAGTTTCCCTCAGTAGCTCAGCTTTACAGTATTTCCTAGAGGGCCTAGTGTCCCAAGGGGGAGATATGCTATGATTCCCCAAACTTTCATAACATAAGCGTCCCATTCTCTTCTCATGTAATGAATCTAGTTTGGAGTAGGGATACTCATAAGTTGACCCTTAAGCTCCAACCTCAGTTGTACACCATGGTGACATCACATCTTTGAATTATGGTAACAACTTAGCAACACTATTTGTAACTTCAATCTATTCATTAGGATTTACTTTGACAAAGGCAGCATGGTAAGCAGTCTCACCCTTTTTCAAGTCCTTTTCAAAGACTATGGCTGACAATATTGCCATAATTCCAGTGTGTTTTATATTATTTCCCTTGTTAAAGTGATGGTTACTCATCACAAATCTGGGGTTGTTCTACTTAATAAACATTACACCATCCAAATGAGGAATCAGAGTAACCTTGAACTTCCTTATAAAATCAACCATAAACAGAAGATTAAAGTCATCAAGCGACACTATAATTAATTTATGTCTTCCAGTCTATTGTCCTATAGTTAGTTTGGACATCTAACATGATTCCATAACTTGTCTCTATAGGATATCATCTACTGACAATATAAACTTTCTTAATCCTATAGGAAGAAGTTGATTTTGAATGACACCCCTTAAGTCCAAATCCTTTTCATATTCTCTGTATAAGTGTTTCTCTGTATTAAAGGATGCTAATCATTGGCCACTCTAAATTTATGATTTGTAATTAGCATCCACCTAGGTTCCTAAAGTGATGCTGACTTATAGATGGTGATGTTGAACAATTTCTTCAGGTAAAGTCTCCTGCATGTTTTTGTATGTTCTACTCTTCACTATCATTAGAGTATCTATATCACTTGTATTTTCATCAATTAGAAAGTCTAATCCACCATTATACAAAGCACTCATTTTTACAAATTATCAAGCAAAATATTTGAAGATCCCACAGTTGGCTCCCACCACAATTCCCACTCAATAGAATCTCTTACTCAACATCTTTATCCAAATTTGAGATCCACTTTTTCATTAAACTCTTGTTGGTGTAAGATTTCTCTAATACTTAATTCCATATGTAGTCTGTCCAATGAGATCTAGTTAGTCTAAATATTCACCAGACTTTAGCAAACATAGCGTTCGAGACATCACATATGGATCTAAGCCCCTACCTCCCTCTTTCTTAGGGTACAACATCTTTTCTCAGGTAACCCAATGCTTGCTCTTACCTTCATCTTTGCTACTCCATAAAATTCTATTGAAGTTTAATAAGTTTATAAATGATGAACTTGCACAACACCACTACAAAGTACAAGTATAATGGTATCGTCTATAGAAATTTGTTTATAAATACCACTTTACCTCTTAATGTGTCATGACTCAAATTACGGTATTATGGGGGCGCCTAGTCTATCCTAACTATATAGGAGTAACTTTATCCCAACCTTTGATGTGAGGAAGTAAATATAGTTTGCTTAAGAAACAAATCAAAAGAGTAAACAAAGCCGAGCTTCAGTAACATGATTTTTACAATTTTGGTAACAAACTTTACCCAAGACCTAGTCTAGACATGTACGAGAGTTCTAAAGCAATAAAGACAAACAAGGACACATTTTCCACCATAAGAATAAGATGAGTAGAAGTTATTATTGAATAGTCACTACATTAAATAAGAAACCACAACTGATCCTGCATCATACCCATATCCTAAAAAAAGAGTAGTATCAATACGACCATACGTAGTAGTAGGCATTAATGGACAACCAGGGTTTGAAAAACATATAAAACATATAGCAGTCAAGGAAATATAGCTGTCATAATCAAATTAATAATCAATTTATCTTCAACATTAACCCTCACCATGGACCGCTTTTGAGTACCCTTATTTCTTAAAATGTTCAATTTATTACATATTAATACTAAAGTCATGGAATTCCATGACATCCTTTTTCTACCCTTCCTTACGACCTTATCATTCAACTTAATTCCTTCCACAACTTTTCTAGTCCTCTCTTATTACATCCCTCTTTTGATTTACCGCTACAACATACATTGAACAACACAATTAGAAATCAAGACATACAAGCCATTACACTACACATTAACTACTATCCCTAAACTAAACTCTTAATGCATTCTAAACAACACCATAACACAATTAGTAGCCTATTTGCATCACTATTCTATCATCATGAACTAAGCTAAATCATAATAAGAGAGAGTCTATGACCCTCCAATTACCATTAGTATATTGTAACAAGTTACATTCATCAAGTTATTTCACAAGTAGTCTTAAGCCACATCTAATTAGCACAACACTTATAAAAAATACTCATAGAATCAATGAATGAATGATATGAGACAATGCACTATGAGCATTAACCTGGCCATAAAAGTGTACAAACATACCAAATTGTCTTATACGCCTAATAGTTATGACTTGTAGTGGATGAGCTCAGTCTATATACCTCACCGACATGGTACCCGACCCTCCAAAAATAAAGCTGTATCAATACATATAGGTGAGGTATTCAACCCTTCAAATATCATAATGTATGAACACCTCAATCTATATCAGTAATAATGTGATGAAATGTACCACATATGCCATAACACAACTTATCTACTCACATTCCTTATTTTATCATTACTCTACTTCTACAGTGGTAATTTAACCATAGGTATCATCGTTAAATCACAACTATACAATAATAATCATACTATAATGGTTATAGTAAGGTTAAGTTTTTGTGTTCCCTTTTCATATTATTTATCCGAACAAACTCTACACCTGAATGCCTACGCATAATATCTCCCATCAATCTATATCTTGTACATGAAAACTAACCTAAGGTCTACTACAAATTAACTACAACCTACCTTGTTTATCGAGCTGCTATATTTAAAGTCTGTGATTCTAAATTTCTTGATTCTAAAGAATGGTTTTGATATAAGAATCATGAGGGAGAATTTGGAGATAAATCACTCAAGGGTTAGCCTATCTGTTCTCATGTATTTTACCTTGAAAATTATCCCCAAGGCATTTTGAGAGTGAAGCTACTCATGTAAGAACAAAATAGAATGAAGAAGGGTTCCCTCATCTGGGCTTACTGCCTAGGTGCCGCTATAGATAGTGGTCCTTAGGTTGTCGCTTGGGCACCCATTTTTTTCTCACTCTAAAATTTTTAAAACATGTGTTTAAACACTATCCCATATCAACCTTTACTCGATATGACATTTAAAATTGAATATTTTTAATTATGAAATTTTATTTAGTAACAACAAAATGAATTGTTAGAGTAGATACCAATTTATCCACCGTTCGTCCCCAAACAACATAAAAATAAAGCGAGATCTCTTCCTAAAGAGGAAATATAATTGAACAAAACTTAATATATTGTTCCTAATAACACAAATCATTGATTTTTTTAAATTATTTTAAGCTAATTCTCAGAAGGATTAAATCTTGAATTCCCCTATGCAGATAGTTAAGGCAACCACTTTGCTACCCCAAATTAATTAACATATTCCACGATGATCAAAGAGGAAAAATATACGATTTAATATGTGGTATCACATAACATATGAGACGTGTGCAAGAACTTACATATAACCACTGCAATTTCTAGAAGGCCCACTACAATACGCAAGGGGTCGCTATAGCGGTCCTGTGGCAAAGTTCAAAAAAGGGAAACAGTTCACTTTTCTCATTTCAACTCTACACTCTCAAAAACTCAAATCTTTATACCATCCAAACTCTTCTTTTGTCAAAGTTTCAAGGTAAACTCTAACTCTACAATTTACTATATTGATGGGTACTTCCTCTCATGAATCTAACGTAGAAATAGATAAAGGATCAAACCTCTAAGTTTGGATTCATGGGTATGGATTATCTTGATTGTTAAATTGAATAGGTGGATGAATAATTACCCTATCCAAAACTTTAAGCCCATTTGGATTGATTTTTTATAGTATGAATCTATGAAAGA
>NC_061111.1:188695694-188730934 GCF_002878395.1 Capsicum annuum
TTTAAGCCCATTTGGATTGATTTTTTATAGTATGAATCTATGAAAGAATGAATTTAACTAGATATATAGTGCTATACCTTACTCGATCTATGGTATAAATAGAGAAAAACACAAAATATAAAAAATGGGGCTTTGTGTTTGGGTTGCTTGGGAATAAAGGTACAGTAGCCTGAAACCTATTGTATTGGTACAACTATAATGAATACTGCCTGCTACATGACATTACTATAATGGAACCCCCCACTATATCAATGTCCCTCTTGTAGTTAAGGTTTTACTATAGTGACCCTTAGGTAGTGTCTAGAAAAGGGAAAATCTAGGTTTTCTTGAACTGTTGCTTTCTACTTAGACTTTGATTCTAAGCCTATTTTTTCACATAAAACATATGGTGACACCAACTAACAAACTTTACCTCTCTTATGCAGGTTTAACTCCAAATAAAAAATACTAATGCTAAGGATGTGGGTGGTAACATGCTTCCTGCCTATATGAAGTTTGTCAATAATCGTTGTAAGTTACTCTTTTTGGACTTACAAATTAGGGTCCTTACTCTCGAATGTAGGTTTGTTATATACAAGGTGGAGGAGGTGGTACCTGAGTTTCATGCCTTGATATAGAAGCTCGAGTAGGGGTGAGAGAGTTCTATGATAACCTCTGGTAAAGTGGGACTCTCCTAACCTCACCATATTTATGGTATGACCTAATTTCACATGTCATGATGACACCTTTTATAACCCACTAGTAACTGCTCGTAATGAACTACCAAGAGAAATAAAGGGAGAATACAAAATAAATATAGTAAAAGACTACTACGTATAAGACAGTACCAAAACCTAGTGAAATTAGTACAAGAGCTTCTAATATAATAAGAATATAAAATGAAGTACTAAGGGAATATACAGGTACAACCCATATCTGAACACAACATATAGATTATTCTAATACATATGAGTGAGAATAGTAATACTCCAAACTCTATGAGCTCACCCTAAGTCTTCAAACCATAGCTGCTTCATATCACACATAACAATAACAAGAACATGTACTATGATCTGTAGCCTGCAGAAGTGTAGTATGAGTACCAAACACGTGGTACTTAGTAGGCAACTACCTACTAAGATCCAAAGATAATACAAATATAATAACATACAAACTGGACTGTAAACTACACCCAAATATCAAGAAAACTAACCTAGTAAATCTAATGAGGCAATAAGGATAAACTATTTTAGTCTATCCATACCAAGAAACGTAAGCACTATATCATATATCACAGGCCAATACATGAATAAAGTGCAGAAGAAGGATATATAGTAGTACGCAAGGCCAAGGAATAGATATATAATAGGAATAAATGAAGGAAGATGGGATATATGGTCATACCATAGCTATATAAATATATATATATACATACATACATATACATAAACTCTATCTCAAGGTACAAACTAAAGTAGTCATACTAGGTCTTAGGGCCTCCTAATCATAGTAGGAACTAGTGATAATATAATTAGGGTCCCTAATCCATAAGTCTAAACATGAGAAAACTACCCATAATATAATAACTTTAAAAGAGAAGTGATTAGAAACATACATCCAATCTCAGTATCAAAAAAATAATCAACCTACTATGAATTAACCATAATAACAAAAATATAGTAACTGGCTAGTCCAGATAAACAATACCTAAACTAGGCTCCATGACCCAGAAGGTATAATCAACACACAACACACAATAAGCAATACTTATCACCTAGACCTATGCAACCCCCATAAGGATGATAGATATATGGTATAATGGTGATAGTCAATGTGCATGGAAGAATGAATGCAAAGTAAATCCATGTTGCACCCAAGCACACATGCAAGTGTGTGTGGTCTCACCAAGTAGTAAAGTGTCCCTTTATAAACCAAGTATCAACCCCACAAGGACTTGTGTTAAACAACTAACCAATTCAAGTTAAACGATTGAGATTAAATTGGGGAAAATATGACAAAGGAGTGCTCGAGTTGTCTATTAAAATTAAAGTAAACAATGCAGAAAGTAAGAGCTTGGATAATCAATAAAAAGAAACCCAGGGTTAAAGCACTGCAAACAATCATACTAAAATATTGAACTTCATTGGTTAGATTACTTATCTTGGTTGTTGATTCGCAGGTTTTATAGTATGATCATGGTTCCTGACCTCTAATCTTCTACCTAACTAGACATTACAACTACATCGTTGAGAGGAGATACAATAATCCATTTAGATGCATTAAGATGTCATCCTGAAAGTGAACCAAACAAGGCTTCTAGGTATATCCCTATCCTAGCAACTAATTCAAATCCCTTATTTTATAAAAAAATAAGAACCTTACTTTATTTACTCCCACGTTCTATCATCTTATTCCCCCTTCCGAGCTCACAAAGATGACAATGGATGTATTTTAAGGGTAGATAATCATTAAAATAGTTATAAAAAGGATAAATAAACAACCAAATATGATAATAAATCAAAACTAAATCAATTGAAAACAATAGTAATCATGTTCTTGGCCCTAACCTCAAAATAGGGGCTTTTAGCCAATCATTGACATAACTGTAATCAAGATAAATGAATACATGATAAAATAAATGAGAAAACTAAAGATCCCATTTGAATTGTTTTCCAGAACCTATCCAAGTTTCAAACTTATCCCAGGTGTCTAACATCAAGTTCAAGTGTCCTATTTATAGGAGGAAAATTTAGCCGTCCATGGGAATAGGGTCCGCGATGCCCTTCTCCCATGAAATGGGATGTGCGATGTGCCACTTATTCCCGTGGAATAAGGTGTGTGACACTGTACTTATTACCTTGTAATAGGGTGTATGGAGAGGACCCATCGTGGTGCCACACTGGAAAGTCATTTTCTAAGCCATCTTGACTTCTAAACTTGTCTTATGAATTTATCCTTCCATCCCAAGCCTTGTGGTATTGTTTACACTTAATTTACAGCTTTTGCATCATACATGTATAATCATAATCAACACACAAAGCATACTATAGCATCAAACACCACAGATTAGAGCTCAAAGCAACACAACATTCAAGACAATGAACTAGAAACTTAAGCTAAGAACTAGTTTTGCCCATTTTAATCTTTAACTTATAGTTTGACTCTTGGATTGATTCAATTGGATCTTCAACACTATAAAAAAGTAGTTACACACATAATTACACAATAATGACCTTAGGAACTCATTACAATCACTAGAATCCATTGAGATCAACTAGTCAAACACCTTGCTCAAGCTAGTAACTCTAGTTTTCTCTTTTGAACTCTAAGTGACAAAATTAAGTATAAACTTGTTTGATTTACAACTTAAACATTGTAAGTAAGTAATTAAACAATTATATTCTCAATTATATACTTATTCACTAATTAAACACACAAGTAGTCCTCATAACAAGGATAAATAAGCTAGAATAACAACTCTAAGGTGCATAAATTCACCTCAGATCATCACCCCACACTCAAAGCCTTGTTCGTCCTCAAACAAATCTTTAGTCTAAGCATCATAAGCTGAGGTGACTCCACACTTCTACTACAAGCAAGATACTCATGCTAGTACTATAATGACTACATAGAATCTGAGTTCCTACACTAAGCATGTTACAAACACAATTGACAGTTCAGGAATACTACTCCAAAACATCCTAGACTCAAGAATTAACTCAACTAGCTGGCAAACTCATATACATTGTTCAATCAAAGATATTATACAAATCACCCAACTAACATAAAAATATGCCATTATAATAAGATAGTTATGCATAATCACTCACATAAATGCATTTTATGATAGAATGGGTAGAAGAATCAAATTATGCTCACTCTCATAAAGAATTCACAAGTTACACAAGATGAACCATAGGCTTGCCCTTAGTGTAGTACTCTACTAATATCAGAATGATGAAGCTTAGGATCAAATAGGTCTTTAAGGGTTGTAATGTAGGATAAGGGACTAATAGGAACTATTTTGATCAGGAATAGTGACTATCTTCCCTAAGCTCATTAATACATCATGCTTTTCATTCACCTCACCTTTAACAACTAATTTCCACTACTTCTACCTACCACTATCTTTTGTTTTGCCCCATCTCCTTAAGCTTATTCACATACACTATGGTGGGAGTATTTTCTATTAATTCATGATTCAATTTTACCCTTATTCACACTCTCTTTATGTTACACACCCCTATGACAACCACCCTGAACTTAAGAAATTTGCCTTAGTTGAGGTGTACAATGTCCAAGAAGGACCAGGGCCAAAATAGGTTTATTTCAACACAACTGGGCTAAAAATGGGAATTTCTTTAGCATAAATTTCTCTAAGTCCCAACCACAACACATTAATTGCACACACCAAGAACTATTACTTCAGGGCTTCAGTTTTACCTTTCCCCTACTTGGATTTTAAACTCCTTAACCCAATTAATTATACACTAAAGCGTTTAAGAGCTTTGGATTAAATTAAGGTCAATCAAAGAAGGGGATACAAGCTACATATGAGGCTGCCAAACAAAATAAGCTAAAGGCTCTATGGGGTTAACTAGGATTACACACAAGGGTAGGTGAAAGAAGGTATGAAACATGGTTATCAAAGAATTGCCTATATCATATCCTAAACCCACACTCTTTATTTTGATTTACATACACACCACACAAGTTCTTGACATCTAGTATAATAACGAATACACAAAACCTCACACACACATGGCACATGCTCAACTCAAGTAGGATCAAGCTAGACTCTCAACCAAAAAATCACATGAATTCAACATTAAGACAACAAGTATTTGAGTCATAATCATGAGACTAGGAGTCTAAAAAGTAGTAATTCACACAATCAACATGCTTTTACAACCAAAACACTTGCATCATGCAATCAAATATAGCACCAACTAGAATATCTCACTTAAAAACTTTAAAATTAATCTTAAAAATGGAATTTCCCACCCCATACTTAAAAATATACTTTGTCCCCAAAATATACTTAAAAGTAGAGATAAAAATACCTCCTGAGGCCTCTAGGCCTAGCTAGGAGCATTTTTACACGTCAAAAGGGTCTGAGGACCCCATATTTAGTCTTTACCATGATCCTTAGCTCAGGTTTTTCGGTACTCAGACTTTCCATCAACCCGTGACTCAACAAAAACAAAAACTAGTAAAGTAAATACTAAAAATATTGAAAATAACACCTACCTTAACTTGGGTTGCCTCCCAAGCAGCGCCTGATTTAGTGTCGCATTATGACCCACATCAACTTACCCATATTCCTTCATCCTCTTTCTCCTACTCTGAGGCCATCTTATTATTCGTTTCTTACCTTTGAAGTGTGAACTTTCAAGGTCAATAACTCTCTTAATAATTTCTTTTTTAGGCTCATTAATATACATTATTTTGGGATGGTGTGTTTGTGTCTTAGGTCGCTCAATGAGAAAGTTAGAAGAGGTCTTTGGTAGACTAACCTCCACCACCCCATACTTATCCTCTTCAATCACTATAATCATGCACAAATATTTTTAGTGGGATAGTGTGTTGAGTGGTTTGTATACTTTGAAAACTGCCGATACATCATCCAGCCTTATTGTGAGCATGTCTTCTCTCACATCTATCAATGCTCCTCCCGTTGCCAAGAATAAACATCCCAAGATGAATGGTACTCTTTTATATGCCTGAATATCTAAAATAATAAAATCAATAAGAATAATAAACTTACCAACCTTGATAAGAACATCATCTATAATTCCGTCAGGATGGGCTATGGTTTGGTCTGCCAATTGGAGTATCACAGAGCTCGATCTCGGCTTCCCTAATCCCAACATATTGAACAAGGATAAGGGAATCAAATTGATGTTTTTCCCTAAAACACTAAGTACATAGACTACTTTAGTATTTCTAATTTGAATAGGGAGCATGAAACTCCCAAGGTCTCTGAGCTTTTTGGGCATCTTCTATATTACCACAGAACTACGCTCCTCAGTGAGTGCTACTGTTTCAACATCCCGTAACTTAAATTTATTAGTGACCACGTCTTTCAAGTACTTAGCGTACTTAGGCATTTTCTACAAAATATCTAAAAAGGTAGGTTAATCTGTAGTTCTCTGAACGTGTCAAAGAAATTCTTAAAGCTACATCCTCCTTTTCTTTTCTAATCCTTTATGGGAAAGGTGATGGTGGTCTCTCCTTCACCTGTTCAACAAATTTTACTTTCAAGTACTCAGACTTCCTCAAATTTTTAGCAACTTTGTCATCTACCTATTGAGGAACCAACTCTATATCTACCTCCTTACTTGTCTTTGGAGGTTCTTCATTGAGATTTTTACCACTTCTCAAAGTGATTGCCATTACTTGTTTAGGAAATTTAGTATCACTTGGCAAACCTCCCTAAGGCCTAGTTCTCTATGCTTCTACTATCTGATTGATCTGTATCTCCAAGCTCTTTGTAATAATCTACTAGCTCTTCACATCTGCTACCAACTGTACTTGAGTAGCCATAATGTTTTTCAATATCTCTTTTATATTGCTAGTCTGAACAGTGGTCTGATTTCCTTGAAGCTACTACTGCTGTTTGTTCTATAATGGAATTAATGGCTGAGTCTGCCACTTTTGATTGTAGCTGTTCCCATAATTCCGCCTTTAAGCATTTCCCATAAACATCACTGACTCAGGATTTGCACCACACATGGCTGCAGAATGACCACTATTCCTACAAACCTCACACTAAGTATTTTTCTGATGAATTGTATTAGCTATTGCTGCAGGCTGTGTAACCCCCAATTTTTTTATTATTGAGCTGAGTAGTTGACTGATTTTGTAGTGCAACAATCTGAGTTGATATAGCAGTAAATTATCCCACCTCCAACACACCTGCAACCTTCTTTAAAGCAATTTTTGAGGCAGCATGCCACTCAGGATTCCCTTATACAATTCAGTTCACCAAGGTGTATAGCTCATTATACATCAATTCCAATGCTTGACCATCTGTAGCTACATCTAGAAAAATTGAACTTGTTGGCTCAGTGTTCAACTACTTCTTTGCTTTCCCCAACAGTGAAAATGGGAAAAGTGTCAGCCTATCATAGTCAGTTGACATATCCATAGGGATGAATGTATCATTGATCTCCAAGAAGTTCTGCAGGTGGATTTATGGATCTTTATGTGAAAGCCCCATAAATTATCCACTGCTGATCAAAAGCTGCACCATGTTCTATTTCAGCTCAAAGTTACCTTTAGCAGTTGGTTTTATAAAGGGGAAGGTTAAATTCATTAGAAGTAGGATTTCCACTTTGCGAACTGCCTTACGAACTGGTGGATCTTCATCCATGAGATAAGGATTGTCTTGTTCCTCTTGAATTTATAGGATATGGTAGAAAGGACTACTTTTTTCCTTAATTTGTGAAAGCATTGCTTAGGTTTGAGGATTGGTTCAACCAATTCTCTATCCCTTTCCAGCTTACCAGTTTGTAAATATGTTTCCTGCAAATTCAATACCAAGACCAAACGTAAAAAACCAAAGAATTCTAAAAAATAATACTAAAACTAAAATAGTTGCCAATTAACAAGTCCTTGGCAATAGTGCCAAAAGTTTGTTGTGCCCAAGCGCACACGCAAGTGTATGTGGTCTCACCAAGTAGTAAAGTGGCCCTTTTAAAGCCAAGTATCGACCCCATAGGGACTTGTGTTAAACAACTACCCAATTCAAGTTTAATGATTAAGATTAAATTGGTGCAAACATGATAAATGAGTATTTGAGTTGTGAATTAAAATTAAAGTAAACAATGCAGAAAGTAAGAGGTTGGAAAATCAATAAAAAGAAACCCGAGTTTAAAGCACTGCAAACAATCATACTAAGATATTGAACTTTATTGGTTAGATTACATATCTTGGTTGTTGATTCACAGGGCTTATAGTATGATCATGGTCTCCGGACCTCTAATCTTCTACGTAACTGGAAATTACAACTAAATCATTGAGCGGGGATGCATTAATCTATTTAGATGTATTAAGACATCATCCTGTAAGTTAACCAAATAAGGTTTTTAGGTATATACCTATCCTAGACACTATTTTAAATCCCTATTTTATAAAAGAATTAGAAACTTACTCTATTTACCCCCATGTTCTATCGTCTTATTCCCCCTCCCGAGTTCATAAAAATGATAATGGATGTATTATAAGGGTATCTAATCCTTAAAATAGTTATAAAAAGGATAAATAAACAACTAAATATGATAATCAATCAAAAACAAATCAATTCAAAGAAATAGTAATCATGTTCTTGGCCCTAACCCTAGAAAGGGGGCTTTTAGCCACTCATGGACATAACCGTAATAAAGATAAATGAATACATGATAAAATCCATTAGAAAACTAAAGTAAAGAAATAAAAACCATAATTTAAGTGTTTTACAGCTCCTCTCCAAGTTTCAAAGTCGTCTCAAGTGTCTAACATCAAGTTCAAGTGTCCAATTTATAGGAGGAAAATTTGGCCGTCCATGGAATAGGGTCTGCGGTGCCCCTCTCATTCCCATGAAATAGAGTGTGTGACACATCACTTATTTACATGGAATATGGTGTGAAATTCACCACTTATTCCCATGGAATAGGGTGTGCGGTGTGGCCTCATTGCTGTGACACACTAGAAAATCATTTTGTAAGCCATCTTGACTTCTAAACTTGTCTTATGCATTTGTCCTTCCATCCCAAGATTTGTGGTGTTGTTTCCACTTGATTTACAGATTATTAATCATCCACATATAATCATAATTAACTCAAAAATCATCCTATATCATCAAAAACCATGGATTAAAGCTCAAAACAACACAACATTCAAGACAATGAGCTAGAAACTTGAGCTAAGAACTAGTTTTGCCCATTTTGATCTTTAACTTATTGTTTGACTCTTGGATTGATTCAATTGAACCTTGAATACTATAATTTTTTTATATAGATAATTACATGATAATAATCTTATGAAATCATTACACTCACTAGAATCCATTTGAACTGTAAGTGACCAAATTAAGTACAAACTTGTTTGAAATACACCTTAAACATTGTAATTAAGTACTTAAACACTTATAAGCTTAATTATATCCTTATTCACTCATTAAATAGATAAATAGTTCTCAAAACAAGGCTAAAAAAGCTAGAATAAAACTCTAAGGTGCTTAAATTTACCTCAGATCAATCCATGATATCATAACCAACTTAAATACCATAATGTAACCCAGTGTATGCACCTCCTCCAGCATAAAGGATGACATAGGCAGGAACTAGGATGACCTCATTTCTTCGGCATTATGGTTTATGAACAAAAGGGCTCCTAGGGGGTTCGGGAGTACACCAAACCGGTCCAGATACCAATCAAGGATTTCCAATCATCATCATCCTACCTATAATCTATCCAATACTGGAGATATATTTGTATATATGTAAATATATGCATGAAATCGAACCATGGCTAAAGAGTGTTAGTCTATAAATCTATTGCCTGGGGTAAACTCCAGGCTTAATCATTATAAAAGTGTTGAAATAATTGGAATCTCTCCTTCTTGATTGAAGTGAATAGTAGTAGTAAAACCATGGACCAAGATCTATCTTGATCGAATCTTTAAAGCATTATTTTTAATTTCAAAAGCTAATGTATCATTCGTTAAGGTAGAATGATTTACATTTATGAAAGAATCCATTTTAAAAGTAAAAAGTGGGAATAAATCCCTTTTTTGGAAAATAGTTGTATAGCCGTATTTTTATGTGAAATCACACCATTAAGTGAGCATGAATGTACGGAATCTATACATGCCATCACCAGTGTCCAAGCAATACCATTATAAGCATCTAGATGAAAATAAAATAAACCATGTCCTTTATAAGGATAAACCACTCACCCGAAATCCAAATAATATCATAATCACATCCCTGGGCTCAATAATACATAACTGACATAATCATATCATAATTCAGAAATCATGATAATCCATTCAGTAAAGTAGTAAACCGTATGCTAAAGTGTTATTAACATCAACTATGTCTAAAAATACTAGTATCTGTTGTAATAGGATCCTAAAACATAATAAGTATTTCATCTTAAGGGTCAATTCACCCTTCTAACCCCAAACTCGTGCATATACACTAGGTCATTGTGCTCTGCCTATAATCACATCTTAACATCCCTATCTAACATGCAAAATATATAGTATAGTATCTCATAAAGAAGAGTGTATAGAAGCCTACCCCTATGTCGAACAACAAATCTTTAAATTATCCATAAACCATCTACCTTTGCTCCATGATCCCAAAATATCACCATGCTATCAAAATAGTAATCTATACATCGTTAGCAGTAAAACAAGACCTATATTGATATATTAAGGGCCGGGTCGATATTCGGGTCAAGAACTAGCCCGTAAAATCCATCGAAGGACAAGAAATATGTGCTCAAAGGTTTGGTACAAATGGAGCATAGGTCGGGTCTCAAATCAGCCTTTAAAGTGTAGGAATTTTAAGACATAAATATAAGAATTTGCATGGATTAGGGTGGAAGGGAAAATTAATGGGACAAGACCAAGGAACGTTAGTCTAGCTTACCTTAGGTTCACTGGATGACTTCCCAGTTTTTTCTCTCTTTGAACTCTCAATTTAGTGTGAAAATAGTGGAAAATTGAGTGGGGAAGAGGATATAAAAATCTTCCAGGTGTCGCTTAAGAGTTCACCTAATCACTTAAGCAATAATTGCTTAAGCAACTCCCTGACCGCTTAAGTGGTCTGGAAAGATAGGCGCGGGTATCACTTAATCGATGCTTAAGACACTTAAACAGATATTTTCTTATGAGAACATTGATTGCTTAAGCGGCCCTTGGCCAAATGGCCAAGGATTTTAAAGCAACCCAATGTCACTAAAGCGATGACCGCATAAGTAGTCAAATGATTGCTTAAGCGGTTGCATCAGTAACCTCATCCATCAAATTTTCCAAGTACAAAAATGGACTCCAAATGGGTGCTTTGGGTTCATTTAGAAATCCATGCATGCAAATGAAGCTACCATACCAAATTCAACATTCTAGACTTAATGGATGAAACACCTTGGGTTTTGGCTTTGGAAATTTCCTAAGTTTGAATTGTCTGGCCATCATATGACTTGAGATTACTATTCGTACAATATGGATATAATTTAGGAGCCCAATTAGTATGTTAAACATTGTTTTATAGGCCATTTTTGTCCAAGGAACAACAAGACTCCATACGAGTCCTATGGCGATGGTATAAGAGAGTAGGGCTAGTCGTATGGTATGGGTACGAGTTGGGCAAGGGGAGTCATATGGTGGACAGTATGTGATGTCTAACTTTCTGATCAAGGTACGAGTGGAGGGTACCACTCATATGATGTGGGTACGAGTGAGGGGTCCAAACCGTACCCTCCTGTAGTAATTTTTACAATTTAAGTTGGGGGTATTCTGGACATTTCCCCTCTTAACTTCTTTTGACCCCACCACTTCAAACACTCTTGGGACTTTATTACCCTACTATTCCCTAATAAAACATCCTCTATACACTCTTAAATCTTTCTCAAGCTCTTGGTTCAAAAAGAGGCTAGGGTTTTCTCAAGATGGTCAATTTAGGCTTTCAAAGGTGGTTTCTGTCCCTCTTCCTTAGTATCTAAGGCATGTTACTCTTATCTTATTATTATTTAAAACTAAAATCATGTTTTACTTAATGGTTTTCATAGCATAATTGTGGGTTTGTGTTGGTTTTGAAATTTATGTTGGGGGCTTTGGTTACTAATGGTTGGATAATGTTTCCCATATTTTTCTTATGGTTTTCATGTTATAATCATGGTTTGAACATGTGGTTTCATGGTAATGATCTATATTCCCTCAACATGGTTTTTTAAAATGCTAATGAGTATGATTTTGTCACATAGTTTGACTATTTTTGAAATCTTTGCATTGCATAATATGGTAATAGAACTTAATTTTTTTTTTTTTGATTTTAAATGGATTGGGGAGGCCTTCTTATCCATGACTTTGGTTTAATTGGAAACCTTATAGGATACATGGGAATCCCCTAAGTGTTGGATACTGACATTGCTTGCAAGTTATGGTTGGTATGACGATACCACTTTATAATGCCTTGGTAGTTAACTCCTGGGATTGGTGGTTTGGTTATGTGCTAAAGGTTTTAATTGGGAAATAATGGTGGGTCGTGGTAGCTAATCGTGAAGGTGTAAGTCCAATGGATAGAAACTAGAAACTCATGTTTACCGACATGAGGGTTGGTTTTGGAGACCATATACTTGTGGGGTATACGAGAATCTTCTAAGTGTACAATTATATATATGTATCATAGAGGGAAAAGGGTAAATGGGAATCCCTGACCCCTATGATATCTCCAGTTTATGTGGCTACACTCACTGGGTCCTGTTCAGGAGGTAACTATAGACCCACATAGCCCGTGGGTAGTTTTAGGAAAGTCAAGCTATATAGCCCAAGTTAAAGGTTTTAAATGCATGTTAAACCCGATTCCCTTTCTCGGCATGATATATATATGTATGCATGTGATTGCATAAGACTATTTACTTTGGTTTTGAATAATGGCATTATTTTATCCTTACTCCTATGTACATGCTAGCATTCACCCGCTATCCTATCTTCGAGCACTGTATCCCCATTCGATGTAGCAACCGAACATACTACTCCTCCTGCTCAGTGACTTGGATTTGGGGACAATATTTGTGTCATACTGAAGTGGTGGGCTTCTATACACCAAAAGAATCCATTTCATGCTATCAATATCTTCTCATAATTTTGTTTATTTCTTGAACTTTGGTTTTGGCTATGTCAGGGGCATGTCGCGACTAGTTGTTCTTTGTTTTTAGTTATAGGCTTTGTGTGACTACTATGGGCATGGGCATTGTTGGTATTGGTGTCAGCCTTAGCATTGGTATTGGTATTAGGGCTGACATCGGTTGGATGTTAGGATGGTTATGGTTATGGATTTTTATTATTGTCTTAAATTATAACTGTTCTATCTTGTTATATGTTCGAAATTCATCATACATTGGGTGTATGGTAGTTATGGTTAGGTATTGGGGTGGGTCTCCGGTCTCGATTGGGCCTGATGCACTCGACATGACTAGGCCTTGGTTTGGGCGATGTCAATGGAATCATTGAAATTTTTGTCTAAGACCATTTTGACTAAAAGTGAGGCCTACACTTATAGTTCTGTTTTTCATATAATCCACCCAATAGCCCAAATGAGTTTGAAAGCCTTGGGACCTGAACCAAGGGTCCACCCTACCCTAAAATCAATGTTTCAAAGCTAATGACTCTTTCAGAATTCTCATCTGAGGTCATCTACTATGAGTTTTGGTACAATACCAAATCTTAAACAATAAAAGCTCTAAATAGGAAAATGAGCCTAAAACTCAAACGAACTATTCGATAACTGAATCGATAGTTTTGGAAAGTCATAAATAACCTGTAGCTACTATGGGAAGGATTAAAATATTGTAAATACACACAAATTGAGGGAATGTCCTAGAGGGTCATTATAATTTATGTGGGTCTAGAGGTATCGATTAGGGATGATATTGTGAATGAGGTACTGGGGGTACCAAATCTATCAAATGTGCCATACATGGTGCATGATATTGATAGCAACAATTCATGGTTAGATCGAATTTTTTTGGTTCAAAAAAATATATCCTCAATCGCATGGGTCATTCCAAAAAGGCCATCACTAGCTCAAATTTCAAAGCGAAGGCTAGGCAGTGGTTGAACCTTGTTTTTTTGGAGGATTCACATGTCCTAAAATATGACTAATGTGACATTATAGTGGGCCTTGGTTATTGCCTGTGTTATAGATAAGGTGAGCCTGAATATAGGGAGCAAATAATGGAGAACTAAAAGGCCTTTTACAATCTACAAAAGGATATATTTCTCTCTTTACTGATCACCGAGTTGTGTTAGTTGGATAATGTTGAGAAGGAGATAGAGGATGAATGGACTTTGTGTTACCGAGAATTAAACCCGTTGAGGGTAGAGGTTCAGGGACTATTTCCCATAGCCGCTAAGAACTTTTAGGTAGTTGGAGTTGGACTTGTCTATGGTGAAGGATATGCTATTAAGGACGGACATACCTCCAAAATTATCTACTTTATTTAGTACCATAATAGTCTCCCTGATCTTAGTGATACTTATGCTTCACTTGCTCGGTCCCAGGTAGAGATCTAGAAGGACTTAGGTGTAGAGAAGGAGAAAAGGTTCTATTGGGACCAATTTCTCGCTAGGATGTGGAAGTTTGTAAAGATTCTGGTAAAACTATTTTCTCTGGATCAGATGGCCCTCTAAGGTAAGGACCTCAGATGTCCAAGAGTTCTCCATCTTAAGCCGCCTCAATGAGGATGGATTCAATACATCAAACCTTGATGATGATGCCACGAGCTAGGTCTTGGTATAGTATTCCCTATCCTTTCCTCGTTATTAAGCTACTATTGGTTTCTTTTCCTTGTGTGGGCTTTAATAAATAATTTTTGTTTATATTACATGCTCGGATAATTTTTTTACATTGTTTTTGGATGATTTTTAGTGCCATTTGTGGCATCTTAGAACAATGGTTTTGTTTGTAGGCCTAAAATTTTATCTAATCATTTTTAATGTTGAAAAGATTGCAACGAAATCAAAGAATTCAGAAAAGGGGTTGCGGAATATAGAACAAGGCACTGATTGCCTTGTGGTAGTTCACTCAGTCACTATAGTGGTGCCATTATAGAGATCAAGTGGCTACTTCAGTGGTCCTCAGTTGTTGGGCACAACCACTATAGCGGCTAAAGGACCGCTATATTGGTCCAATTGTTGTGACCCCCTTTCCCCATAATTTTCCTTAACTAGTAGCCTAGGGGAAATTTTACTATGACCATAATAGTATGAGATCCTTATAGTCCCCACTTCATCCACGATGGATATAACTACCAGTCACATAATTTCTTTATGATGATTATAAATTATGACATATTTTAATAGATCATTTAAATCATTATTCTACTCATCACCTCACCACATACTAGTAAAAGTTCTCATTTAAGATATGATACTAAAATAATCAACCCCTAATTTTAACCCATCAATTTCACTCAAACTTACATGGATTTACTTAGTTAAATCAATATTAGGAGCACAAAATAGCAATTACTTAATTAAATTGAGGGAAATTAATACTAACATACCACGCTTATGCCTGCTATTTGTCTACCCTAGTTAGAGGTAACCATATCTAGCTTTCAAATGACATCGAGATATTGATTGGGGCCAACTAGGCTCCAATACAGTTATGGAGACACCAATTGGACTCAACCAGGCAAATAACAACTGAGGTAGCATGATATGAGAGAAGAAATAAAATGAATCCTAGATGCCTCTTAGCCTCCTAGTGATTTGATGTGGACGTCAACACACCAATTTGTAGGACTCTACTATACAACTGCTCTTGTATTTGTAAGACCTATAATCCATGGCTCGCTACTAACTGTCATGACTCAAATCATAGGATCATGAAGGAACCTACTCTACTATAAATAGATAGGTGAATCCTTACCCAAACCCTTGATGTGCAAAAGCAAACATAATTTCTTTAAGCAATAAATCAAAAGAGTTATAATTTGAGCTTTAGAAAAATAATTCTTTACAAATTTGGTAACAAACTCTACCCAAGACCTAATCTAGATATGTCTAAGATTTCTAAAGCAATGAAGACAAACAAAGACACATATTCAACTGTAGGAATAGGATGAGTTGAAGTTTCTAGTGAATACTCGCCACATCAAATGAGAAACCACAATTGATCCTTCCATATATCCATATCCTAAAAGGGGGATATAACAAGAGTAGAATTAGTACAACCACATGTACTGGTAGGCATCATCGGTCGACCAACGTTAAAAATCATATACAACGTATAGAAGTCAAGAAAACATACATGGCACAATAAAATTCATAATCAACTTCTCTTTAACACTGACCCCCACTTGGACTGCTTTCGAGTAACCTTATTTCTTAAAATGCCTAATTTTATACCTATGAATACAGAAGTTATGGAATTCCATGACATCCTCTTATTAACCTTTTTTATGACCTTAACATTTAACCTATTTACCTTCCATATCTTTTTAAGTCCTCTCTTAATATATCCTTCTTTTGGTTTATCGCTAAAACATATACTGAAAAAGACAACTAGAATTCAAGACATCAAAGTGATTACACTTCACTCTTACTTCCATCTATAAACTAAACTCTTAACACATTATAAACAACAACATAACACAAGTAATCGTCTATTTCCACTACCATGCTATCTCCATGAACAAAGATAAATCATAATAAGAGGAGAGTCTTTTACCATCAAACTACCACAAGTATATTGTACTTAGTTACATTCATCTAGTCATTTTACAAGTAATCTTAAGCTAGTTCTAATGAGAACAACCCTTATACAAAAAACCATGGAATCAATAAATAAATGATATGAGATAATACATTCTGACCATTAACCGAACCATGAAAGTGTACACATATACCAAAGGGACTTATATGCCTAATAATCATGATCTATAGGGGATGAGCTGAATCCATGTGCTATACTAATATGGTACCTGACCCTCCAAATATCAAGTTGTAAGAAATATGTACTAACATGGTATCCGATCCTCCGAGTATCACAATATATGACTATCTTAACCTACATCAATAATGATATGATGAAATGCACCACATATACGATACCATAAATTTTCTAGACACTTAGTCAAATTCAAGGTTTGTCATTTATATGAATGAAGTATATAACTTAATTATTTCATTAATCACAAGTATGATAAAAGGTTTATTCACAATTGTTTAACTCATGTTTAAGCACTTCAAATTAAATATACAACTATATTTAAACTAATCCTATGATATTCTACCAGGCCCATCCCCTTTGACCTAAAACCATACTAGTATACACCAAAGGTACCTGCTAGTACCTTGTCTAGATGTCACTCTTAAAAATACAATCGACATTCTTTACCAATTATCAACTATTACAACTAATGGTCTATCATAATTCCTTGCTATAATTTTGTACCAGCCTCAACCCTCTTCTAATACATAAATACCCTTATCTTAACTTTTTAAAAGTACAATCTTACCTCATCAAATACCCTACTACCATACTATTATACCATTTAGACACAACCCTTACAATACCATATACTAATTTATGCTCATCCATAAGATAATTACCCGTCTCTCACCATTATGCACTTATTGTGATACTCTTTCATTATTCTATCATTAATTTACTTTCATAGTGGTAAGTAAGGCTAGTAAGTAGACTGATAGGGCCTGTCTGGATCAATTACAACACTGGTTCCTATTTTAGAAGGCCTAATTTGGCCAAGATAGGTTAGGGCCAGTACTATTAAAATTGAGGACCAGTACTAGTGAGGACATGGTACTTTCAACTAAAAGTCCAATTTGGTTCTAGTTTGGTTATCCCAATTAACAATCATTTTTTTTAATAATTTAACTTGCTATTAAACTAGTCATTGGGAGTCGGTAGTGGTCCCCCTAACGACTAGTTACCCAAACCCAGCCATCAAGTAGCCCCTAGCCCTCCTCATCTTACTCATATTTCCTAATGTCACCTAAGATTACACCTCTAAGAAAGTATAACACGATTACTGCCAAATATATAAACCAAAAAGGTTAGGGTTGAACCCATAGGGAATAGGTTGGATTTCTATCACAAACATTCTGAAGTAGCCCAAAAAGTTCCTAAAAGTAAATGGGGGCAGTTTTGTAAGAACAGTAACAGTAGTAAAAGATCTTAATCATTTTAGGTTGAAATCAATATAACATGCTACTTGGGCTGTATTCCCCTGACTTCCAAACTCCATGACTTATCGTTCTCCATCAAACTATCTCAATACCTTACATGCAAACTCTGACAAGATATGTATCACCAATAATCTTGTAAACGAATTTGTTGGATTTCACTAATCATTTTTTGAGTCTCAGAGTGTTTCCTTACTAACTATTGTCGTGGATCCAAGATTAACTATTGCCTTTTGAGTCTAAAGTTAATTAGATGAAGGTTGATAGCTTTAAACTACTATTGTGATCTTCTTTCCTAATCCCTACCTCTCTTTTAGAGGAAGAATCAAATACATGTATGTCCTTAACATTAGCAGTCATTAATAAAGTAATCAAACTGAAGAAGCTCACACTACATGCAAGAACCTCAATCAAGAATGAATTTACACTTCCTCTACTTTATTAATCCACTAGGGTTTCCACAACCCTAGTTAGGTGGTTTAGCCGCTTATGTTTGCAAGAACATTCATTGAATTTATGAAGAAAATCGTATGAATAATCTTACAATAATTTAAGAATAAAAACCAAAATCTCAAATAATATCCATCTATAAAAACCACGAATAATGGATTCCAAGATCAAAAGTTTAATCTCTAAATCTCTATAGTTTTGTAAGTATAAAGAGTACATAAACAAATACAAAATAATCAAAGGGGTAATTATAGTTACGATATAAAACCAAAAAATCATAACCAAAATAGAATAGGAAAATAGGGTCAGCAGTGGTAACACCTTAGATAATGAGTCGTTTAGACTGATGATGATTCGTTGTCAGCTTTATATGATGTCTCTTGTTCTCTTTGGTGATGACTCATCAGATCTCCTTATGAGTCATTTACTAGAATCATCATCTCTCTAGTAAGCTTTTTGCTTCTAGATCTTTTCTTTAAACTCTCAGAATGATGATCACGATGCATCGTAGTCAGATCTTACTACTCATGACCAGCCTCGTCTCTACTAGGCTCAGAGTTGTAATCTTCTAGGACATTTTCTCATTATTTCTCAATGATTTTCCCTAAGATTCATTGTCAGATCCTATGATTCATATTCAGTGTCCACTTTATTATTCTACTCATATTCCTCCACTAGTCACCCTAGGCTTGGACGATGAGTAATAGTGTTACCCAACGACTCGTTGTCCAAGATAAAACTTCAATTTCTTGGAGCTTTTTCTTCCATTATTTCTTTTACTCACTCCCAACCCTGCTTTCCTCTAAACAAACACAAAAAACATCACATCTAATAAAAAAAACCTAAGTACTTGCATAATTTCATCATTTTAAGAGTCAAAAGTGCCATGAAACCATGGGACGTCAACACCCTCAATTTAGAACATCTGCATGTCCTCAGGTAACAAACACCTAACAACTAAACATGATGCTTAAATAAGAGAAACCTAAGGTCATATGGCAGTTAAATCCTTCAGCTCAAATATCTTTTACCCCCTCCTACGTATAATCTTTTAAAACCACTGTGTAGATCCAAGTAGAAAAATGGTATAACATAATGGAATCAAGTGACGACATTACATTAGCAACAAAAAACTCAACGTATAAGCAATCTACACTACCCGAACAAATAAAATGTTAGCAAGATAACCCATATACCCTTACAATAAGGATATACCATCTATCTCTGTATCATGTCACTTTAAGGGACTATATAAAAACATTCTCACTTACAAAAAAAGTTCCAATCAGTGTGCAAAGAATACCGTAGGCTTGCCCTTATTTTCCATGCCTTAGTTTTTTCAGACAGTTAGACTTAGATCACTATTGGACTTACATTTTGGGTCCATTACTCAACCATTTGATGTGTTATATAAATATAGCACTTTCAACGCTTAAAATGATAAAAATATGCAAATTTCTTAGGTTGTTTTATTAGATATGATGTGTTTTGGGTATGTTTTGCAGAAAATAAGGTTTTGGATGCTAATTTCATGTAAAAAGTGAAAAATTGAGTTTTTGGCTACTTAATTGATTGTTTTTGGGTATTCATGAAACTTTTTGGATGTATGTCACCAAAGAATATGATGAAACTTAAAGATTTGAAGTTTGGTTGGAAGTATTGGAAGGACTAACACTTATCTATGTCTTCATTGCAAACCACATGTAGAACATGTGGTTTGTATAAGACTAAGGTAAGTGTAGAAATTGAAGATCCAAATAGTGAAAGATCTAAAAATAACTTCCAGCACTTACCTATGTCAATATGTGGGCAACATGTAGCATATGCGGACCGCATGTGGGTAAGGAAAGTGTCAGAAGTCCAAAATCCTGAGAGTAGAATCTGCTGGATATTTTTCTAGCATATGTAGGTGTCT
Organism: Capsicum annuum; assembly: GCF_002878395.1. NCBI lineage: Eukaryota > Viridiplantae > Streptophyta > Magnoliopsida > Solanales > Solanaceae > Capsicum > Capsicum annuum. Next base: position 188,715,962 of record NC_061111.1, read on the forward strand.
ACATCTACCCAGCCTCAGGCTGCATGTGGTATATGCGCCAAAGGCCAGGCCGTATGTCGACACACATAAGTGGCCATTGACCTTTTTTTTCTTTTTCATACAAGCTTTGATTTTAGGGTTTCCTCATGTTGTATAAATACCCTTATGTGTTTTTTGTAGAAGTTATGCACTCTTGATACTTACAAATATATTTTGATTCCCAGATTCAATTTTAGTTTTAGAATTATTTCGGTTTATTAATTTAGTTAAAATTTTGGGTTTTCAGTTGTGATTATTATGATTACATCTTATTCTTTCAATCATGAATTTTGTTGATTTTTTTATAAGTATGAGCAACTAAAGAACCTTAGCTATGGTTGTGGAAACCTTGTTGGATTAATGAAGTAGGGAAAGTGCTATTGTTATTCTGACCTGATACCCATGTGTGCATTGTATTATATTCATTTAATAGTTATCTTCGCAGTTGCAAATGTTAGGATACCACCTAGATTATTGTTACTTATTCCAAAAGAGGAGTAGTGACTAGGAAAAGATAATTACAATAGTTATTTGATGTTTTAGTCAACCACCTTAATCTAACCCCGCCAGTAATCTTCCAAAAATCCACAGGAATCTTATTTTGTCCCCTCGTCCTACCCCCTCATATCCTGTGGATAGCCTCGCTGACCTTCTCCACCTTAAAATGCCTACAATAGATGAAATCACGACACCCCACTGATTGTTTCTATTCCCCTAACACAATGTCTTTGTCCCCCCTTATCATTCAGGAGTCTATGAAAATACGACTGCCATCTTCTCTTAATATGAGTGTCCACCACCAGTGCACTACCATCCTCCCCCTTAATGCACGTTACTTGATCAAGGCCATGACCCTTTCTTTCCCTAGCCTTAGCAATTCTATACAACCTTTTCTCCCTGTCTTTATTTTCTAACCTCGCATACAAGATCTCAAATGCTGCCTCTTAGCAGCCCTCAAAATGCTCCTGAAATTATATATCTCATCCTTCAACTAAAAAATTTTACAAGTTGGGAAGAACTGGTCTTAGAACTATTTCTACAACTTATTCTAAGTAATGATGGACCCACAATGTAGTTCCCCTAACCATAATGTCATTTCTCCAGTAAAAGAGAAAGGGAACAAACTATGTCTCAAAGCTTCCTAACTCACTCCAAGTAAATTATACGGGGTGAAAATCCCCAAATAATTCATGATGTGTATGTTGGCATCATCAATCAACAAACCAACAAACACACTCTTCAGATTCGAAAACTAGATCATAATACTCGTAATATCAAAATTTACCCCTAGGGAAAACTCAAAAAGACTAATAGCTCCTGTCTCAATAGGCTCAACATACCCCAAATCTTTCTCTGGATCATCATATATAGGCAAGAACAAAAAAGATGGGGGGGGGGGTGCTTGAGATTTATATCTTCTAGCTCTGTCGAGTTTTGCTAGTGGTCTTCTTCTCGTCATACCCTTTCCTCTTGAGCTTTATGATAGGTAGCAACATCCCTCCTCACATTATCTTTACAACAATTGAGCAGTAGTCTGCACTACTATTTCTTGAATACTATGCAGAGGTGGTAGATTCAAGTGAGCTGGGTCATTGTGAACCCCATGCCCATTCCCTCCCATCTTAAAATTCTATCATAAGGTACTCTCCAACACAATATTAAGAGGTATCAATGGATTGAATTGACTCCTAGTCCTTGGCATACACCGACATAAGCCCTAAGAATAATGGAAAAATGAAAACCAACAATCTCAATAACTTTAATAAATCAATCTATAACCATATTCCCCGACAATGCCTAAATTTAATGTCACCCAAGATTACACCTCCAAGAAAGTATAATGTAGTTTAAAAAATATAAAAAAAAGATTTATTCATTTATAAAAGTCAATACCAGTACAGCAAGCTAAAATAATTAACATAAAAATAACAGTCTTTAAAAGCCAAGATATGAAACTGACACAGGGTTCATGAAGGAGTAGGGATAATAGGGTTCAGGTAGAGGGAGGCTTGGGGGAAAGGGACTTAAGAAATATCTCTATTCTTGCATTTTCAGCACTGTGGGTATCCAATAACTATTTGCTGAGGACCTTCACTTTAGCATTCAATCACTGATCTTCACCAGTCAGTTCTACCACTTTAGCCTGAAGATTTACTTTTTCTGCTGCAAGTTCTTCAATGGTACCTGGTCCCTCAAAAGATAAGCTTTGATTCTATAGCTTTAGGTGAACTATTTCAGCATTTTTTGCAGCTAACTTGATTCTTAATTCCTCCACTTCCCTGCCCAACCTTTCTTGAACATCCAACAACAGATACATGAGACACTGTTCCAGCCTTGCCTTCAACACATGTATTTTCCACTGGAGTTGTCTAACTGAGCATCTGCTTGACCATTCCTAGTATTTCCTTATTTCTAGCCACACCAAAATGCTCAAACACTATATTCAAGAAATAACCACATGGTATCCCATGCCTTCCTTAGAGGACCTGGTCCTCTCAACAATATGAACTTCCTTTCATCTTTCCTCAATAGCAGAAGTAACTCCTAAATTTATATTCTCCCCTCCTTCAACTTCCACAACTTCAATATATTCTTTGTTCTTTACTACAACTATTTTCTTGAGCCTTCTTTTCATGGTTGAAGTATTTTTGGCCTTCATGGCATCTTGAAATATTTTATTTTTATATCCTCTTATAGAATAGGATCTAGTTACTTTCACCTCAAAGTCCACCACTTTCTCCTTACCTATACTCCATCTTAGTTTCTTTATAGACCATCTCAAAGAAAATTCATCCTCATCCTCATTATTTGGAGGTAACAATATTTATTTTCCCTTATTTACTTTATCCTTTTCACCTACTTCCTCATCTGCTCTATTAACTGGCCTTTTCTTAGTATCATGTACAAGCAAAAGCAAATTTAAGCCACCCATTTCTCATTTGGCTTAATGAGGATTTTCTATTTGATAGAAGATCTCAACATGTCACATAAGAGAGGTTCCTTTTGAAATGACATATATAAACTTAATAAGAGCGACTCTTCATTTTGTAAGGAAACTGACTGTTTTTGCAGATAAAGAAAGACACATAGCTCTTTTTAGACAATATTTTATGATTATTAGAGCATCCTATATGGGTACTAACCTGAGATGGTATTAGGTCCCTCTCTTTTGAGTGAATCATCAAATTTGTGTTGTCATATTTATCTACTTCCTAAGTTGTTCCTATGGGTGTATACCTGCAAAGGTATAGTATTGAGTTAGACTCACATGCACCTATTTTACCAAGGATACCTACCTCCTTATCATTGCCATATTTGAGGAGATACATTGATTCACATATTAGGCTAGGTTAGTTTGATCAATTCATGCTTTAGCCCCTGCACACTCCTTTTTATTTCAGAACTAGTCTTCAGAGAAGGTCAAGCCTAATTTTAATCAATCTGCTAGAGCTTCTCCTACTGAGATGAGTTTATTAGGGACCAAGTCCCTGAGAATCATGACTCATTCTTATGTTCATCTTTCAGCCTTTTTCCCATCATCTTTAGTATCACCAACCTTTTATCTTTGATTAAATGAGTTTTTCTTATTTTGGAAATTATAGATATGATTTGTAGTGGACTAGGTTTATTGAAATCAACTATTTTAAAATGATGCACCTCCACTTGAAGTGTCTTGGAAGAGTGAATACATAGCCAGACCTTTAAAAATTAAGTTTTGCACACATACTATTTATAACCCATTCTTGACTGTAATCCCCTTTCTCATACCTAGAACCATGATCACTTGTTGGATTTGGGAACCCACTTGAGCTTGAGTTCCCAGTAGGAGGACAATGGTGTTTTCAAATCTTTCTTGGACCATATAGGTAGAGAGTTCCTTTTTAACCCTTTTCAGAGACTTGAAGCCCTTAGGCTGTGTATTATCCTAATGAACATATTTGAGATCATTCATTCTTGCCTTTATCCATCTTTGAAAACTTTCCTTAGTGTGTCCATCTTTTCCATAATGAGTGTACATGATTTTATGTCATTTGTTTCTAACATCATTAACAGTCTTTCCTTGAGACCCAACAGGTTGGAATTGTCCTTGATAGCCCAGTCCTGTGCCATTATTAACACCCTAACTAGTCAAATTAGAAAGAATCTGTGAATAAACAATCTATTTAAGAGACTTGTTGAGCCTTTCTCTCAAATGGACCAGGGCCCTTTCTAATTTTTCATTCTTGTGAAGCACAGAGATAAGGTGTTTAAGAATCCCTTAGTTTCTTCTCAAGATCAATCTGAATCATTGAACCTTTCTTCTTCCAGTTACCATCTAAATTATTTTTCTTCTTCAGTAGACTCAGATCACTCAGATTTTTAGATTTCAATTTAATGACCATTTCTTTAGTTTTAGATATCTGAAGAGTTAAGACAACCAACTCACACTCTTTTATTCTCTACTTTTTCCTCTAAGGCATTCTTATCAATTATTAGTTCACATATGGAGTCTATCAACATACTTGCAAGCAAGTCTATCAACATACTTGCATGCTTTTTTTATCTTCCTAGCAGTGTAGTTGTCTAGGTTTTCATTAATATTAGAAAGAGTTACCTCTTTTTCTTCTCCATCTTATGTGTTTTCCATGAATGCAAATAAGGAATCATAGACAACTTAACTATTTTCCATTTCTAGCATAGAGACATCTATAGACTTCTCATCTTCATTAGATTCACTGAAAGAATTTCCCCGTGCTGTTAGAGCTTGCTTTACTTCATACTCAGTTGCAGTTTTCTTTTTTGATTTTTTAGGGACCTGGTCCCTATTCTTTCCTTTGTCACCTTCAGTCTTGAGGTGTTTCTGATAATCTAATTTATGCATTGGACAATCCTCAATAAAGTGTTTAGGGCTTCTATATTTGTGACACACTTCAATAATGTTTCCTCATTTGTTGTTGCTTCCTCTTCTTTGAAACTGACCACTCTTCCTTATGGATTTGACAATCATTTTTTCCAAATAGGCAACATCAGTGTCCTCTTCTTCTAAATCATGTTTTTATGTATTCAATGCTAAGGATTTTTCCCTTTTACTTCATTCTTCTCTAGCCCTTGCTGCTTTTTGAGCTCATGGGTTTTTAGATTTCTAATAATTTTATCTATAGTAAGGGTTTTCAGGTTTCTTTCCTTAGTTATAGCATCCACTTTGCTTTCTTAGGACTTAGGAAGAACATCAATAATCTTTCTAACTTGCTTATACAATGGTATCACTTCTCCCAAGCAATGAAGCTTATTTGTGATAGAAGTGAATCTTGTATGTATTTCTTATATTGTTTCTCCTTTTTTTATTCTAAAAATTTCATACTAAGTAGTCAACATGTATACTTTGAATCCTTCACATCAGAGGTACCTTTATGAGCAACCCTCAAGTAATCCCAAATCTTCTTGATATTTTCACAGGCTGAGATCCTATTATATTTATTAGGTCTAATACTACACACTAGCAGTTTCTTTGCCTTGTAGTTCTTTTCAACTTTCTTTCTATCTTTATCATTGAACTCTCTTCTACTTTTGACTACCATTCTTATTATTTATCCTTCTTTGACTTCTTTAACTAGAGCATAAGGAACACTAAGAATTAAGTCCATAAATTCACTGTTTATAGCCATAATAAAGTCAAACATCCTAGTTTTCCACCACCCATAATACTACCTATTAAATCTAGGTGTCTTAGTGGTAGATTGCCCTTCTTTTAAGTTAGGTGGAGTAGCTATACTAGCTAGAACACTCTAGGTGTAAACCTTTTAGAGTGAACCGTCTCTATACCAATTATTTAAACCTTGAGGGTTGCACTATACAGTGAGGGACTAGGTCACTGAAAATTAGTCACAGGACATAAAATAGTAAACCAAACAGGAACATAACACAGTGTAGGAAATGTAAATACCATAGGATTTAACATGGAAACCTCCTTGCACAAGGGAAAAAAACCACGGCTTGCCCTCACAAGTACCCCAAAAGTTCACTATAATCATCATCTTGATTACATACTCAAACTTTAACCTAACTCTAGGCTCTTCCTGCTTGTAGCAACTTTACTATAATCTCAACTTGATAACTTTGCCAAGTCTCCTCAACACTAGTTAACTCTAACTAGTTTCAAGCTTAGGTAACTCTACCTAAGCAACTCTCAAAACCCAAAGAAAAGATCATTACTCTTATAGAATGAGTAATTCATTATAAACTCAAATTAAACTGAAGAACATTTGCAATTTTAGCACACAATAAATAAGAACTTGAGCAATATTGAAATTGAGTTTTTATCTTTCTTTCACTCTTCAGCTTTTTATGTTTGCAGGAACTAATTTGTAGAGAAACACCCTTTTCATTTTATAGTTGAATGATGATAAGGGTTGAAATGCCATTGGACCAGGTGTCCTAAATAGTACAAACAGCACTTGCATAATTTGTTACATAAGAGGAAAAAATGGTACAGACACGTCCCAGCTGTACTGTAGCCTTGAACATCCAAGGACCTGGTCCCTTGAAGTCAACTACTCATCATCAAAACAAGATACATCAATAATCAAGATAAGCTTTTCAAACCCTCAAAATAAGTCTCCTAGCCCAAATATAAAAAATAATTTCCATCGTCTCACGGCTAATATCTCTGTGTCACATAACTGGGGGTATATCGGTCATGGCTAAGGTAACGATTTTGTCAAAACAATACAAGATCTCATGATAGTGGTATAACCATTCCACACCTAGAATCACATCAAAATCCACTATATCTATGATTTGAATTACCTATTGGCAAGATAAAGTAGGTGCCATTATGACTCGTAAATCAGGTCGTGATAAGTTTCTCCTACAAATAGGTCCCAACTAAGATTCTTAACCATTAGGTTCATAATTTGAGGAAATAAAAAAGTCACTTAGTGAAATTTCTTTGGAGGAACCAGTTGTTGAGGGAGCTACATGGGAAGTAAAATCAAAGATGACGGCCAAGTACCCCCACCTTTTTCCTTTTAGTTAGTATCAACTTGAGGTAATAGTTTACCCATTAGTATTTACTAGTTTCATGTCCCTTAAGTTGTTCTTATGCTTTTATTATGCATACATGCCGCTTGAATTCAACTTAATTTATATTTCAGTCAGAAATCAATTGCTATATTAGTACTTCAGATTTTAGAACTTGGCTGGAGAATTGAAGGACGAATGTTACCAAAGGGATGAATAGATAGACTTTTTGATTGAGCATATACATTAGACTCCATGTTAGATCAAATAATTTATGTTGTTTGGTAGACTCTCCTACAAACTCAAACTTAGTATATTTGTACATATCCTTAGTTTGGTATTACTTTCATTGTATTATGGCTTTGTAAATTATCATTGCATATAAGCATATATGTATATCAATATTGGGTCATTTCCCTGCAGTTTAGTCCTTTGCGCTCAGTTTACATTCAGTACAACATATCAATATCTTTAGCATGTTCAACTTATTTTATAGTTTGTATATCTCACATGTTTCATACATTTAAGTACTGATCATATACCTTCTTTTGTGATGTATTATTTTATAATATAGATTTGGGTACTCAGCCTCAACACCACATCTAGTATGTTCCAGTGTCATCTCAACGGTTACTAGTGGTGAGTTCTCATTATTCGAGAATCAATATTTATTATTTACTCTAGTATTTTAGTTTTAACCATTTGTATTAGCTGGGGACTTGTGCCAGCAACTTATTAGTAGTAGACGCTTCCAGACATAGATCTAGACATTTCAACTTATTTTAGTTTGGTATTGCTTTACAAACATAAATTATTTTCATAGGTTGTTTAGATCATATATTTTATTCAATTTAGCTTTCACTTGGTCTTATTTATTTTGGAATGTTCAGTGTTATGCCATGCCATGGGTTAGCTTGGGGCCACTTTGTCTCTCAGCACCGTATTATGTTTAGAGGGTACGCTCAGGGCTTGAAAAATTGATACTACTTTTCATGAATATTTATTTTCATTAAATTCTCAAAGTAGTGGGGATTAATGAAGTGAGAAAAAATTATTATTAAATTGTAATTTTTGTATTTTTAAGAACACGTTGAAATAAAAAGAGTATTATAAATTTATATATTAGTCTTGGAATAAATCACATGTTATTATTTGTATATAATTTGATGTCTTTTCTCTAAAATGAGTGTTATCAAATAAAGGATAAAAATATGATAAGTAATCATTATGACATAAAATATTTGAGTGAGATAAATTTCATTTTTTAGATTCAAAAATTCTATAAAACATGTGATTAAATTTTTCTTGACGATTCATATTGTAAGATAATTGTGAAGTACAATGTTGTTGATTGTATGAGCCTTGCAACTCCTTTGATTCAAATATGTGAAAATTGTGTGATAAATAAAAGAAAAGTATGCTAGCCTAATCAAAGATATGATATAAGTGATTGATTGCACTTGAAATGATATAGTATTTGTAGTATTTTAGGTTGCTAACCAATCTAGTATATTTACTTGTATGAAGGTTCATGGCTTGTTTACATAAAAATATCCTACTATACTTGAAAGTTTTTTTTTATACAAATGAAAAAAGTCGATACTATTTGTTGAAAATAGAAATTCATATGATTGACTCTGTCATTTAGGCTGAGTTTATTACTTTACCTTCAACGAGTAAAAAGTTGTATTGATGTAGAAATTTATTGTATCAAACACCTTATTTTGAGGAATTAATTTTTTCTGTTTTTTATTAATTGTGATAGTACCAATATTATAGGTAGAGTAAGATATCATTATTTTAATAGTAAATTTGGATTTATACAGAGAAAACATAATATTGTGAGATTATATTGGTTAGTGGTATACCGTTATATTAATTGTGTTGAATTTCGTGATAATTTTGTAGATTCACTGACTAAAGCGTTAGCAAGACAAAAGGTCTGAAACACTTTGAGAGGGATTTGATAAAAACCTACAAATCCATTAGTAATATATAAGGAAATCCAACCTAGGGACTAGATATCCTATAACCAAGTTCAACGAAAAAATGAATCATATGGTGACTTTTTGTGAAATACACTATTATTTTATCCTTCTCTATAATGTGAGTGCATTTTTCCTATGATGATTTATGGAGGTTGAGTTGTAACAACTTTAAATAAAAATTTGTAGTTATTATGAATGGGATGTTAGACTTATAGGAACATTCTCAGCAAATTTCATCCATGTGATCGTGGAAGTAGGCAACTTCCTATGAGAGTTAAGACTTATTCTCAAAATACTCAAGAAAATTCGGATAGCACAAGGCTGTAATGTGCTGGTTATAAAAGCTTATGTAAATATTTTGATTATGGAGTGTAAGCAGTAATACTTTATTTTCCTTAAGGATTCATAGTTTAAGTCTGAGACCGCTACTGACACTGGAGTAAAATTTATTATTTTCCTAAGTGAAGGATCAAAACAGGGTACATCTTTATTATGCATAATAATCTTCCTTCAACTAAAATGATGAATACTCAATTCATTTACTTTAATATTAAAATGAGTGAGAGATTTTCGGATTGACATCTTATATTAAATTTTTATAATATTATAATATATTATTTTAAATTGAAATATTATGCATCGCAACAAGCATAACACTTTGAGCAATTATGCCAACTCCTATCTGTTGCATTCCAGCAATGTACAACAACTACTAATTCATCAATGGATTTTATGGCTATTGACTTATATTAATTAATGGCTATAATTTCTCTTGTAACTCATACAACAATACCTTTTTGTAACTTTCAAGAAGATTAGTTTCTTGTAACTCTCATGATGATTAGTTTGTTGTAACTCATGTAACCTTTATCCATTTATCTGTTCGCTTTACCACTTCATATATCATAGATATATCCATTTATCTACAAGAAAGATTTATATATATATATATAATATGAGAAGTAGATTATAAGAAATATAGTGTGTTTATATTTTGAGATTAGTATTGTGAAAGAGAGAGTTGATACAAATAACATATTCTAAGTCTTCAACTATACTCACTATACAAAAGAGAGTAATTATGTGTTGAAGGAAGATGTTCTTTTTGTGGAGCTTTGCACTCTTTAATTAATCCAGAGTTGCTTGAGTTATATGATGTGCTATAGAAATATAGCACTTAAATTGGTTAAACTTGGAGAATATGCATGGATTAAGGATAGTTTGTTGGATTTGATGCGTTTTAGGAGTGTTTTGCAGGAAATTAGGTTTTGAATGCTAAATTTGAGAAAAAAAATAAAAACTAATATTTATGGCTACTTACTTGATCATTATTGGGTATTTGTGACTTTCCAAATGTACGTGACCATAGCATACAATGAAAGTTGAAGATTTGAATCTTGGTTGCAAGTGTTGGAATTAAAGATCCCGAGAGCTGACAATGCTTCAGTAATTTGGCCATAAATTTCACCACAATATCGAAATAAGACCAAATTGGTATCATTGGAAAGATAATTCAAAGATCTAGATAATGGTGGGGATTTTTATATTTACTTTGTCTATTTGGGGACCAAAAGTAGAACTTACAGTCTGTTGGTGGCAAAAGTAAGTGATAGAAGCCAAGATCCAGAAAGTATAAGCTGCAGGAATTTTTTTTGGCACTTACCAAGTCCACTTGCGGACCGCAAGTGTTCGTGGTAAGTGGCCTCCGAACATGATTTTTTTGGATCATTTCAAATTCATTTTCTAGGGTTTCCATGTATCTCAAATACACTTCTATGATGTTTTTAAGTCCTATTATGTATGGGTAATTAATTTTTCCTATTTTAGTTAGGATTTGATTTGTAGGGTTTCTTATAATCTATAACTACCCTTTAGGTTTTATTTATTTTATTCATTCATTCATTTATTATTTATAAAAACACATTCACATATTGATTGATTGAGAAGGAGGCCCCTTTGGGGCCAAGTTCACAAACATGTTTTTGTTCTTGGGATGTTATTCAATTTAATACTTTGGGATTTCTTCTATTATTATTGTGAGATTGATTTTGTGATTTTGTATATGGATTCCATGATTGATCTAATACTATTCATGGCTAATTCTCTTAGCTAGGGTTGTGAGAACCCTGACAGATTGATGAAGTAGAGAAAGTGCCAAGTCATTCTAGATAAAGATTTTTGTATATATTGGGTTTTCTTCGTTCTTATTGATTTTTTAGCAGGGGCCAACGTTAAGATCATGCCATATTATTGATACTTACTCCAAAAGAGGAGTAGTGACAAGGAAAATAAAATCACAATAGTAATTTAAAGATTAACGGTCAATCCACGCTGATCTGAAGTGGATTTATGCACTTCAATATTTTTATCAGGGCTTATTTAGCTGTGTTTTGAGGACTTCTTGTGTAATAAATGAGTCAATGATGATATAAATAAGCATCTAAGTATTTAAGTACTTGATAATAATGTTTAATGTGTAGTTCAATTAAGTTTGGATTCAAATTGATCATTTAGAGTTCATATGAGAAAAATAGTGTTACTAGCTTGAGCTAGGTGTTATTCTAGTTGATTGCGCTGGATTATAATATATATAATTAGTTCCTAATGGTATTTTTGTGTAATTATGTTTTGAAAAACTTTATTAAAGGGTTTAAAGTATAATTGAATCAATCCAAAAGTCAAAGCCAAGTGAAAGATCAAAAGGGGTAAAACTAGTATTCTTAGCTTAAGTTTCTAGTTCGTCGTCTTGGATGTTGTGTGGTTTTGAGCTCTAATTTGTTGGTTTTAATTCTATAATATATTTGGTTAGTTGATTATTATGATATATTAAGGATATAAAAGCTTCAAATCAGGTGGAAACGACACAAAAAGGCTTGGAATGGATCAACAAAAGCCCAAGATGCAATTTGACTTGAAATGGACCTCTTGGAAGTCCATGGCGCATCGCGGACCAAAGATAAGGAAAAATGCTTCGTTCCATACACCATGATATCACTAATGGACCCAAAATAGTGGGTATCCATGATAAGGGCGCTTCGCACATCTACACGTGGTAAATTAACCCCGTGACATGGCCTAGTGCAAAAAACAACAGTTTTGTCCTCCTTCTATAAATAGGACACTTGTACTTAATGGTAGACACCTTGGATGACTTTTAAACTTGTAGAGGGGATGAAAAAACTTAGTTAGGGTTTTTATTCTTTTACTTTAGCTTTTAATGGATTTTATCTTGTATTCAATTATCTTAATTACGACTATGTCCATGAGTGGCTAAAAACCTTTTTTCTAGGGTTAAGGCCAAGAACATGATTACTATTTCTTTGGATTGATTTAGTTTTAATTTATTATAATATTTGGTTGTTTATATATCCTTTTTATAACTATTTTAAGGAGTATCTAGCCTTAGAATATATTTATTATCGTCTTGTGAGGCCGAGAAGAGGAACAAGAGGATAGAATGTGGGGGTAAATAGAGTAAGGTTCTTATTCTTTTATTAAATAAGAGATTTGAATTAGATTCTAGGATAGAGATATACCTATAAGCCTTATTTGTTTCACTACAGGATGAAATATAGACACATTTATCATAGTTTTCACATCCCCACTCAACGATGTAGTTGTAGGGCTAAGTTAGATAGGAGATTAGAGGCTCAAGAGACCATAATCACAAAATCAACCCCATGAATCAACAACAAAGATAAGAAATATAATCAATGAAGTTCGATAGCATAGTATGATTTTTAGTAGTGCTTTAACCCCAGGTTTCTCCTTTTTGATTGCCCAAGATATTTACTTTTACACACTCTTTACTTTACTTTTAGTTTATAAATCAAAAAACTATTTTGGTTACGTTTGCACCAATTTAATCTCAATAGTTAAACTTGAATTTGATAGTTGTCAAAACAAGTCCCTGTGGGATCAATATTCGGCTTTACTTAAGGCCACTGCATTACATGGTGAGACCATGTACACTTGTGTGTGCACTTGGGAACAACAATTTTTTGGTGCCATTACCGGGGAACTGTAAATATACAACTATCTTGTATTTAGTTAGCTATATTGAGTTGTACATATTAAAGTATTTTTTTATTTTTAGTTTCTTTTATCTTTTTTACTATACTTCTTGATATGTCATCTTGGGATAGATGGTTTTCGAGTGATGATGATTCTTGTTGTTTATATGGGGGACCCCATCGAGAGGTTTTTTGTCCAAATTTTGATGGAAGCACGTGGATGGGATTTCACAATATGAGGTATATACTGTCCTATCTATGGAGCATACCACAAATTGGCGTATGGTTTGTGGTAACAATGGTAAATCTATAGTTATGTGTGCTGTCAATCCTGATTCAGAAATATTTGTGGGCTATTCTCAAAGGACATATTATGTGAACACCTACAATCTAACGTACAAGAATCATCCACTAATTCAATCATAGAACAACTAGCAACAACAATTTCAGCAGTAGCAGGTGCAAGAAAATTAGGCCACGACTTAAACTAGCAATATGAAAGAGATATTAAAACAAATTTTAGCATTTCATGCATAGTTGGTGGCAGACATGAAGAACCAGCAGGTGGCTACAAAGTAGATGGACAATTAGTTGGGGCAGATACAACAGGCAGAAAATTCTAAGACTCAAGGTAGTTTACCAAGTGACACCAAACCTTCTAACCAAGTAGTGGCCATTACTTTGATGAATGATAAAGAGCTCAATGAAGAACTTCCAAAGACAATTAAGGAGGTAGATGCAAAGTTGACTCTCCAAATAGATGCAAACAAAGTTGATAATGATTTGAGGAAGTTTGAGTACTCGAAAATAAAAATTGCCTAATAGGTTAAGAAGATACCACCACTATCATCTCCATAGAAGCTGAGTCAAGAAAAGGAGAAAACTAGCCAATGTATGGAATAGACATAAGAATCGTAGCCATTTAGTTGTCATCTTTCTCTGGAGACTGAAATTGAAAAGGTGAATAAGAGTGAGGGCGTTATGGATTATGTAAATTTTGAAGTGGGAATGGTTGGGCCTCACTCAAAGCACTTTTGTACATTATGTTTAGATGATGTCTTATTCATGGAATCATCTAAAATAGTGGGAGAGTATGAAGAGGAGGAACAAGAATCCTATAATCTTGATTTTGCGCCAGATAAGGAACATAAAAGCACACCTCACTTCGAGGCCGGGTTGTTTACCATGCACCATCCATTACTTGGTTTCTTAATCTTTGTATCACCACCCTATGAGCAAAGCAAAAAGATGGATGTGAAGTTGGAGGGTGAAATTCATATCCTCAAGGTGGAGGAAAAAGTTGATTGGTTGTGCTGCAACATCAAATTAGGTAATTTTTGGGAGGAAACCCAAGTAAAGTGTATTTTATTTTAAGTATTTTTTAGTTTTTACTTCACTAGTTTTTATTTTTGTTGGGTCACAAGTTATTGGGAAGTCTGAGTACCAGAAAAACTAAGCTAAGAAGTATGGCAAAGACTAAGTGTGGGGTCCCCTAGACCCCCTTGATGTATAAATATACTACTAGCTAGGCCCATAGGACTCATGGAGCATTTCTATCTCTACCTTTTAAAGTATACTTTAGGAACAAAGTAGATTTATAAGTGTGAGGTGGAGAAATTCCTACTTTTAAGAGTAATTTTAAAATTTTTATGTTAGGAATAAATGAGATATTCTTGTTGGTGCTATATTTGAATGCATGATGCAAGTGAATTTGTATTAAAAAAGCATGTTGATTGTGTGAATTACTACTTTTTAAACTCCCAGGCTCATGATTATGACTCCTGTACTTGTTGGCTTAATGTTGAATTAATGTTATTATTTAGTTAAGAGTCTATAATAATCCTACTTGAGTTGACCATGTGCCATGTGTGAGTTAGGTTATTTGTATATTTCTTGTTGCATTTGATGTTAGAACTTTCCTGGTGTGTGTGCAAAGAAAAATAAAAGTGGGTTTA
>NC_061111.1:188733934-188755836 GCF_002878395.1 Capsicum annuum
CTAACCAATCGCCTATTCTTACTGTCTCTCACAAAAATGGGCATAACTTTTTACTCGGGTATTGGATTAAGGCAAAATTGGTATCATTGGAAAGCTAATTCGACTATCTACAATTTTGTGGGTCTAAATCATCAAAAATATCATATTAACATTGATTTATACTCGTTCAAAGATGACTCTTTCAAAATTAAAAACTAAAACTTGATGGATTCAAAAACTCTTAGCTTGTATTATCTTAAGTGACTCATATGAACATTATTAATGCATCATAAGCTATCCTATCATTGGGATATTCATTGTAAGTCATGTACTCAAGTATGAATCATAGGATAGGATATTTCATATGTAGGAATACTTATTCACTTCCTAGCTTAGAAACATGCTGGGTATTATACTTAGTATGCCCCATTGAGCCTTTAGCTTTTTCTTTGGCAACCTCATATGTAGTCTAATCTCTTATTTAATAGACCTTAATTTATTTCAAATCTCTTAAGCGCTTTAGTGTAAAATTAATTGAGTAAGGAGTTTAAAAAAAGGAAAAGGTGAAAGTGAAGCCCCAAAGTAGTAATTATTGGTGTGTAAAAATTGATGTGTTGTGGTTAGAGTGGGGAAATAAAAAGAACAGGAAGTTGTTCAAATTGAATAATATGTACATAGAAAACACTCTCACCATAGTGTCTGTGAACAATCTTAATGAGATGGGATACAACAAAGATGTGTGAAGGTAGTAGAGGTGAAATTTGGTTGTTAGAGATTGGTCTTAATTATATAATGTGATTTATTAAAGTACTTAGGGAAGATAGTCACTATTACTGGCCAGAATAGTTCCTACTCGTCCCTTAGCATACATTACAATACTTCAAGACCTATTTGATCCTGAGCATAATATTATGATATTAGTGGATTACTACAGTAAGGGCAAGCATATGGTTCATTATTTGCAACTTGTGAATTCTTTGTGAGAGTGAGCGCAATTTGATTTTTGTACCCATTGTGTTATAAATTGCATTATTGTGAGTGATTATGAGTAACTCTCTTTTTGTGAGGGCACATGTTTGATAAATGTTGGGTGATTTATATGATGTCTTAGATTAAGCAATATGCATAATTTTTCCACTTGGTGAGTCAATTCTTGAGGCTAGGATGTCTTGGAGTAGTGTTCTTGAACTTTCAATTGTGTGTAACTTGCATAGTATAGAAACTTCCATTCTGAGTAGTCATTACAGTATTATCTTGAGTATCTTGCTTGTAGTAGAAGTGTGGAGTCACCTTATATTATGATGCTTAGAGTAAAGAATTGTTCGAAGATGAATAAGGCTTTAAGTGTGGGGTGATGATCAGAGGTGGATTTATGTACTTTGGTGTTGTTATTCGAGCTTATTTAGCAGTGTTTTGAGGACTTATTGTGTTCTTAATGAGTCAATGATGATATAAATTATAATATAAGTGTTTAAGTACTTTATAATAATATTTAAGGTGTAGTTCAAATAAGTTTGGATTCAAATTGATCATTTAGAGTTCATATGAGAAAACTAGTGTTACTAACTTGAGCTAGGTGTTGTTCTAGTTGATCGCGATGGATTCTAATGTGTACAATGAGTTCCTAATAGTAAAATTGTGTAATTATATGTGTAAAAATTTTCTTATAGTGTTTAAAGTACAATTGAATCAATCCAAGAGTCAAAACTAAGTGAAAAATCAAAAGGGGCAAAACTAGTATTCTTAGCTTAAGTTTCTAGTTCGTCATCTTGGATGTTGTGTTGTTTTAAGCTCTAATTGGTTGTGTTTAATGATATCGGATTCTTTGTGAGTTGATTATAATGATATATGAAGGATATAAAAGCTTTAAATCAGGTGGAAACAACACAAAAAGGCTTGGAATGGATCAACGAAAGCCCAAGACATAATTTGACGTGAAATGGACCTCTTGGAAGTCCATGGCACGTCTCAAACCAAATATAAGGCCTAATGGTTAATTAAATATACCATGATCTTCCTAAGGGATGCAAAACAGTGGGTCTCCATGATAAGGGCGCATCACGCAGCTATACGCGGTAAATGAACCCCGTGACGCGGCCTAGTGCAAAAATTGGCAGTTTTGTCCTCCTACAAATAGGACTCTTGTACTTTATATTAGAAACCTTGGACAACTTTGAAACTTGGAGAAGGGCTGTATTCTTTTACTTTGTCTTTTTAATGGATTTCTTGTATTCAATTATCTTGATTACGACTATGTCCATGAGTGGTTAAAAGCCTTTTCCCAGGGTTAAGGCCAAGAACATGATTACTATTGCTTTGAATTGGTTTGGTTTTGATTGTTTATCATATTTAGTTGTTTATTTATCCTTGTTATAACTATTTTAAGGAGTATCCAACCTTAGAATACATTTATTGTAATCTTGTAAGCTCGAGAGGAGGAACAAGAGGATAGAATGTAGGGGTAAATAAAGTAAGGTTCTTACTCTTTTATAAAATAAGGGATTTTGAATTAGCTTCTAGGATAAAAATATATTTAGAAGCCTTATTTGGTTCACTACGGTATAAAATATAAATGTGTTTAGCTTAGTTCTCACATCCCCGCTCAACGATGTAGTTGTGGGGCTAAGTTAGATAGGTGATTAGAGGCTCGAGAGACCATAATCATAAAATCAACCCCATGAATCAACAACAAAGATAAGAAATATAATTAATGAAGTTCGATAACATAGTATGTTTGTTAGTAGTTCTTTAACCCTGGGTTTCTCCTATTTGATTATCCAAGCAATTTACTTTATGCACTATTTACTTTACTTTTAGTTTATAAATCAAAAAATCTTTTGGTTATTTTTTCACCAATTTAATATCAATAGTTAAACTTGATTTCGATAGTTTTCAAATCAATTCCATGTGAGATCTATATTCGGCTTTATTTAAGGTCAATGTATTACTTGGTGAGACCACGTACACTTGTGTGTGTGCTTGGGTCCAACACATGCTACTAGATATTATCTAAGCGAGATCATTAACTATCATATAATAACTAGAAACCCAAAATATAATAGCTAACTGAGATCCAGGATAAGGGTTAGTAAGGCAACATCCTGAGATTCAAAAGGTAAAGGGTAAAATCTTTCTGCTCGTCCAAACAATAGTTGATGGTACATAACTTATCAGATTCTATATATAAGGTATAGGAATAGTTCGATAGTGCACAATAAGTCTACTGAGTTGAGAATCTAGGGGTACCACAAGCCTAGTGTTCGTCTTAGATTGCTTACAACCAAGGACAACCAATTCTTTTCCTTTTTCTATTTCAACAAATATCTCCATTTACTTTCTTGTATTGCATGATGATTGTAACAAGTTCGAGAAGGATTTCTGATCTATTCCTTGTGAGATCGGCCCCAATCTAGTTATGTTACAATATTTTACAATGATCACTTCTTTCTTTAATTGGAGGTATAGTTTGGCGTTACCAAATTTTGGTGTCATTGTCGGGGAATACGGTTTCAGAGTTCTCTATTGAAGTTGTTAGAGTTATCAGGTTTTATTTTCTTTTGTTTTATATTTTATTTCTTACTTTTCTTGAGATAACAACCTGGCAAGAGGAAGTACGGAGTGATGATTACTCCTTATTTATTGATCTTATTTCTTTTGATATGATACATTACTGCAGAAGCATGATAAATATATTATTGGAACATAAAGAGAACATGTTTGAAATGTTGGCGCTCCTGGCAAAAAGAAATCAAGATCGTACTCAAAAGGTTGATAGGTTTGGATTGGATATCAACAACTTGCAAGTAGAGTTGGATGGTAAAGCTAGTGCGTTAAGACTAAGAAACCTAGTTATGGGTGGTGTGAGACTAAAAAAATTCTAAGAAGCCAATTTGAGAAGCAAAAATTAGAAGAGTCTAAAATGGCTCATGCTCTTATAGATAGTATCACTCTTAAGGAGAGCATACTAGAGTTATGTGGGGATGTAAAGAAGGATGCAATTCTTGAGTTGGGGCGTATTGGACCTCATTCCAAGCATTTTTTCATATTATGTTTGAATATTCAGATCTTAGTCGAGCTATCTTAGCCTGAAGAAAAGCGCAAGGAGGAGGAAACATATGTCTATATTCTTAAATTTGCTGAGCCAGAATCTAAGAACTACATTCCTCACATAAGGGCTAAGAAATAAAACATGCCTCATCTATTTCTTGAGTCCTTTATTTTTATACCTCCACCCCTAGAGCATAATGGGAAATCAAAAAATAAGTAGGGGTGCAATTCACAAGTTCAAAGTGGAAAGAGAAAATTGGAGGCCAACTATTAGGCTACCTTGATGTAGTCTGAGTGATCAAGGTACCCATAGGCTAGTTGGGGAAGTTTGGTACCCAACCAAGTCTCGTCATGTCGTAACGTGAAATCAGGCACTGCTTAGGAGGCAACCCAAGGTATTTTGTTGTTTGTATTCGTGTTATATGACTGATGTCAGATCTCTATACCTATGTTTCCACAGGTATGTTCCTAGCTCTCTTATTTTGTAGAGGTTTGATGGATTTGGGACAATGCATGATTTTAAGTTGGGGGTGGGACTGCTTATGGGTCTTAATGTCCTCTTGGGGTTATTCTTATTGTGCCTCTTTTTCTTGGATTCTTGTTCCTAGTAGAGACAACTTGTTTAGGCGTATTGTGTTTTATTTTGTGATATTTTGTGTTTAACTAGGCAAAAAATGAGTATCTCGGATAGTTAACATGTTTTTGTTGATTACACCTTTCAACAACTTATTTTTGAATTGTGTGTATGTATATATATGTGACTATTACGGATATATATATGTGACTATTACGGATCTTGTTATGGCATTAGATCAATTAGGAAAATGATAATCATTGCTAACAATTGCATGAACCTGATAGGTAGTAGCTTGTGATGTGACCCTATGCTATATGTGTATTAGATGCTACTTAGTTCTCTTTATATGTTAAATTCAGAACTTTCTCAGTTAGTTTTGCCCAGGTTGTAGGATAGCCAATTAGGAAAGGATCATAGGCCGTTTTTGAGTTTAGTCCACTTTTAGCCTAAATGACCTTGCCTTTGTGAAATAGTATCCCTTAATTCCTATTTTGAGTCTTATAGATTATTTCTTTGTTCTTACCTTTACCTTTTCATTTGTGTTACAATGAACCTATTTTGGCGTTGGTCCTCTTTGGACATTGTGCACCTCAGCTCAGGCAAATCGCCTAAGTTGAGGGCGGCTATCATAGGGATGCATGATGTAAATTGAGTATGAGGAATAAAAAATAAAAGAAAAAAAAGTAGGGTTGGGTGTGGTAGAAAAAATATAAATAGAAAAAAATTATGAAAAAAATTGTGAAAGAAAAAAGAAAGAATAAAGAAATCACACCCAACCCGAATGTGTATAAAGAATTAAAAGACAGAAATAAGGGTGAAATAAAAAGGAAATTGGTTAAAGTATGGACTCCAAAGTTAGTGTAGTGCCAAGGATACTTAGTCACTTGATATATCCGTATGTACCATACCGGCCCCCCAAGCCTCATTATAAGCTGAATAAAGTCCTATAGTGATCCTAACTTGACTATCTGAAAACTAAAGTAAAGAAAATAAGGGTAAGCCTATGGTATTTGATTCACACTGATTGGAACTTCTTTTTTTTTAGTGTGAGTTTCTCCTGACCGTCCCTGCATTGACAAGCATTATTTAATATGAGTGAGTGAGACTTTCTTATTATGAGGGCACATGGATTGTATTGCTAGTTGCTTTACTTGTTTGGGTAGTGTAACTTGTATATATGCATGGTTGTTTGTTGATAATATAATTTCATTGATTGATTCCATTGTTTCACATTATTGTGATTCATTAATACAAATAATTGGTTTTAAAAGATTGAACTTGGAGAGGGTAAGGTGATTTGAGCTAAAATTAATGATTGACTGCCATAGATATCTTAGGTTTCTCTTGGTTAAGCATCATCGTATTGTTTTGTAATATTTTGTTGCCTAAGGACATGTAACATTTTATGTTGAGGGTCTTGATGAGCTATAGAAATATAGCACTTATGATGCTTAAACTTGGTGAATATGTATGGACTTTAGGCTATTTCATTGGATTTGATGTGTTTTGGGAGTGTTTTATAGGAAATTAGGTTTCGGATGCTAAATTTGAGAAAAAGATGAAAGCTGATGTTTTTGGCCACTTACTTGATTATTATTGTGTATTTGTGATACTTTCTGAATGTACGTGGCCAAAGCATGTGAGGAAAGTTGAAGATTTGAAGCTTGGTTGCAAGTGCTGGAATTAAATAACCCGAGAGTTAACAGTGCTTCAGTAATTTGGCCATAACTTTCCAACCTGCTATAAGATTAAGGCAAAATTGGTATCGTTGGAAAGATAATTCAGTTATCTAGCTTATCATGGGGACTTTTTCACTTACTTAGTCTACACATGGACCGCAAATAGTAAAAGTAAGTGACAGAAGCCAAGATCTAGAGAGTAAAAAGCTGCAAGAAATTTTTTTGGCACTTACTGAGTCCACTTGCGGACCGCAAGTGCTACTTACTAACCCTAACTGTCCTTGGTAAGTGGCTGCTGAAGTTAATTTTTTTAGATTGTTCGGAATTCATTTTCTAGGATTTCCATGTATTCCAAATACACTCCTATGATGTTTTAAGTCCTATTATGTATGGGTAATTAAGTTTTCCCATTTTAGTTAGGATTTGATTTATAGGGTTTCTTGTAATCTATAAATACCCTTTAGTCTTTGTTTAGTTTATTCATTCATTCATTCATTATTTAGAAAAACACACTCACACATTGATTGATTGAGAAGGAGGCTTCTTTGGGGCCAGGTTCACAAACATCTTGTTGTTCTTGATTTGTTATTCAATTAAGTCTTTGCGATTTCTTCTCTTATTATTGTGGGATTGATTTTGTAATTTTGTCTATGGATTCCATGATTGATCTAATAACTATGAGTGACTAATTCCCTAAATTAGGGTTTTGGGAACCCTGGCAGATTAACAAAGTAAAGAAAGTGTCAAGTTGGTCTAGATAAAGTTTCTTGCATGTATTGGGTTTTATTTGTTCTTATTGATTTCTTAGCGGTGGCCAACATTAAGATCCTACCTAGATTATTGCTACTTACTTCAAAAGAGGAGTAGTGACTAGGAAAAGGAGATCACAACAATAATTAAAAGATTAACGGTTGATCTACGCTACTAGAAATTATCAAAGTAAGATTGTTAACTATCATAAATAACTAGAGACCCAAAAGGTAATAGTTAACTGGGATCCAGGATAAGGGCTAGTAGGGCGACATCCTGAGACTCAAAAAGTAAATGATGAAATCTATCTACTCATCCAAAAGACTGTTGATGGTACATAACTTATCAGATTCTACATGTAAGATATTGAAATAGTTCGACAGTGCACGATAAGTCTACTGAGTTGAGAAGCCAGGGGGAGAACAAGTCTAGTGTTCGTCTTAGATTGTTTACAATCAAGAGCAACCAATTCTTTTTCTATTTCAACAAATATCCCCTTTTTACTTTCCTGCACTGCTTGGTGATTGTAGCATGTTCGAGAATGATTTACACCTATTCCCTATGGGATCGACCCCAACCTAGTTGGGTTACTATATTTGACAACAACCGCTTCATCCTTCAATTGGAGGTGTATTTTGGGCATTATCATTATACGACATTGCTGAATTTTTATATCCTAGAGGGAATAAGTCAAGAATGAATATTGTTGGATCGATGTAGACTATGCCGTAGTGGGCTTAAATCTCTTTAAAGAGAGTGAAATATCTGCACCTCATCCTGAATTTTATTTATTCAATTTTATTCATTTTATTTTTCAACTATAATTATTACACAAACAGATGGTATATTCATAAAATTAATATAGTACGATACAATATAACACAATACAATATAATTTAATATATTATGAAGCAATAAGTAACAAGCATTGAGATAGCGTATAAATCGATTGCTACATAAAATGGTACTTCACATCATTACATTTCGATATAGTATAGTTAAAATTTAAGTAATAAATATTATATTTAAAATTATAATTTAACTGTTAGTTTATAGCATATGCTCAAAGCAATAACTTGACAACTAAACTTTTGTTTATATATACAAAAAAAATACTCCAACAAAAATCTAGATATACAGGAAAAATATTTTGAGCCCACGAGTTGCTTCTGAATTGAGTTATGTTCTCCTAGGATAGAACAAAAAAGTGGGGGCAAATTAATTAAGGGTGACCAAAAAGTTTAAAAACTTAAAAAGAGTGACACAAGTCTTAAATATTAAGTAGAGGTGATAATTTTAAGATTAGTATTAATGACGCTAATTTTAAATCCCTCAAATTTTATTATTTAAAAAAAGATCTCTACTCCATATTTACACAAAGATCCCGAGTACACCATCACCACCACTCCTCATCCACACTCTTTTTGTTGCTGCCGCTGCCACCACCTCTTCTTCCTCCACTATGACTATCACTACCATTGCCACCTCTTCCAGATTCACCATTATTTCCTCCCTCTGCATAACTATCGTCTATTTTTCTTTTTTCTCCTTCATCACCGTCGCTATCAACACCGCAACAAATGTCATATTCTCATTCGACGCCACCACCAGCACCACCACCTCCCTTTTTACCATAAATATCATTTTTTTTGTGGGCTCCTTCTCCAACCACATCTTTTTTGAGAAATTAATTAAGTAAGTATCGAAATTGTTGTAGCAACTATCGAAGTGCTGTAACACAACAACTAATAGTAATTATTGCAGGAATTACCGTAACTGTTGTAGCAACTATGGTAGTTGCTGAAGCAACTCTCGTAGTTGCTGAATTTGCTGAATTATTTCTTCATTCATTTTTAGAAGAAATCAAAAAATTTCTTTTTTCACATTTCTCAATTTTTATTTAAAAAATAGTCCATGAAGATTAAAAAAAAACAAAATGAAAAGAGAAAGAAAAAGAAGAAGAGAAGATGGAAGAAGAGGAAAATCTAGGGAGAGAGAAAAAAATAAGAAGAAGATGGGAGAAAGAAATTTGAAGAGAGAAAGAAAAAAAGAAGAAGAAAGATTGAAAGATAAGAAAATGAGGGAAATTCTAAATTTGAAATTTGGAGTTGGAGGACTTTTGAAAAATTAAAATAATTTAAAAAATTATATTTTACACTGCAATTTACTTTAATCACTAATTAAAAAGAATTTGACTTGAGTTGATCAAAGTTATCACCAATTTTAATTTTAAAACTTATTTATCACTCATACTTAATTTTCTCAAAAAAGTGTTTATGTAATAGCAGGATATCAAATTATAGAATTTCGACGAACTGAAATGGTAGCAAAATCACAGTAGACACTTTACGAAGAAGATAAAAAGTCTTTTAGATTTCCCGTTATGAAAAAATTGAGGCAACGCCTCAAAATTTCTAGCCACATGATTGGACATCAACAGGTGTTTACATGCTTATTCGTTATGTCTGTTCGGTAATTAATTACCATTAAAGAGGGGAAAATTCATGAGTCAAATCTGAATCCCAATTCAGCAATGACGACAACAATGTGAGGGGAGACACTCTTCTCAACTCTTTAAGAGTTGAAAGAAGTGAATATATAATCTATATCTAAATCTATATCTAGCTATATCTATATCTATATCTATAATCTATATCTATATCTATAATATATTAAAAGTGTGAAGGGCTTTAGAAATGTCATTTGAACTTTTTATCCTTCATTAAAAAAATTTCTTTAAACAAAATCGTCTTTTCACTATTTTTTCCTAATATTTAAGAGTTAAAAATTAATTAACTATATTTATGGTAAAACCTTTTCTTATTAAAAGTTATCAGAATTAGTGACAACTAATATTTTTTCCATTAAATTAAGAATTCTAAAACAACTAAATTTGATTTTAAGAAGATTTGTAAAATTAATTCAATAGCTTATGGTAAAACCTTTTCTTAGTAGAAATTATTACAATTAATGACAACTAATATTTTTTTCATTAATTTAAGAATTCTAAATCAACTAAATTTGATTTCAAGAAGATTTAAAAAATCTAGAAATAAATATAAAAATGTTAGAATAAGAAAAATTTAAGAAGTGTCAAATTTTTAAAAGTTTTAAATACGTAATAAGAATGTAATCAATGATTTTGTAAAAATTTGACATTAAAAATAAGAAAAAATTTTAAATATAGAAAAGAAAAAAGAATAACCGTACATTGACTTTCAAAAGAAGGAAAGATTTTGAATATAAAAAAAAAAAATAACCATAGCCACTTAGAACTTCTGGTGGTAAAATATATATGTGCTTACACTAAAATATACGTTTATGTTTATATTATTATATTAAAGTGTGAAGAATATTTAAAAAGTGATTTAAACTTTTACACTTTATTAAAAATCTTTGCAATAGATAAAATTATTTAATTTTAAATGATCAAACATTACACGTGCGAGATACGTGCGGTTAAACTAGTTCTCTTATTTATAAGAGAGAGTTGAGTAGCTGAAGTAGGCAGGAGGTCGACTTGCCTGCTTCAGCTGCTTTAACTGTAATTTTATTATATCACCCTTAATTAATTGTTATAAGTCATTTATGTATTAAAAAATTAATAATATTTCATAAAAAAATTAAACTAGACATTTATGACATATCTTCTTCAACCGTAATTTTACTATATCACCCTAATTAATTATTCTATCCCTAATTAAATATTGTAAGTCATTTACGTATTAAAAATTAATAATATTTAATTAGAAAAAGGTAAAATAGATATTTATGATTGTTTCAGCTGCTTCAGCAACAATTCTCTTATTTAGACATGCTTGTTTAAGTCGTTTCAACTGTAATTTTACTATATCACTCTTAGTTAATTATTAAAAGTTATTTATGTACTAAAAAAATAATAATATTTCATAAAAATAATTAAAATAGACATTTATAACAGATCTGTTTCAACTGTTTCAACCATAATTTTACTGTATCATCCCTAATTAATTATTGTATCCCTAATTAAATATTATAAGTCATTAAATATTATAAAATTAATAATATTTAATTAAAAAAGGATAAAATAGACACTTATGACTGTTTCAGCTACTTCAACCGTAATTCTCTTATTTATAAGAGAGAGTTGAGAAGCTGAAGTAGGCACAAGGTCAACATGTTTTCTTTAGCTGCTTCAATTATAATTTACTATATCACCCCTAATTAATTATTATAAGTCATTTTTGTATTAGAAAATTAATAATATTTAATAAGAAAATTAATAATATTTAATGAAAAAAAATTAAAATAGACATTTAGACATGTCTGCTTCACCTGCTTCAATCGTAATTTTAGTATATCATCCCTAATTAATTATTATATCCCCAATTAAATATTATAAGTCATTAAATATTAAAAAATTAATATTATTTAATTAAAAAAGTAAAATAGACATTTGTGACTGTTACAATCGTAATTTTACTATACCATCATTAATTAATTATTATACAAGTATTTCTTATAGTAATTTTGCTATATTGTTTCTAATTAATTATTAAAAGTCATTTAAGACACGTGTGCTTCATTACTTTCATCGTGATTTTACTATACACCCCTAATTCATTATTTTGATCGTCTAAGTATTGAAAAATTGATAATATTTAATTAAAAAGGTAAACGAGACATAAAATGATATGTTAACATAAAAAAGTTGATTAACTATCGAAATTATATTAGTGCACATAAATTGGGTTGGGACAGAGCAAGACATAAAATAACATATATTATTTAAAAATAAAATAAAGTGTATTATAAATCACAATAATTAAGAACTTGATATAAAAGTTTATATGTAAAAAAATATTTGATTGACTGTCGAAATTTTATTAGTTCCACATAAATTGAGACAGGGAGAATTTTCATATATTATTGAAAAATCATGTAAAAGACATTGTAAATCGCATGATTAACAACTTAAGAAATTTAAAAATATAAATATTTGACTGACTCTCGAAATTATACCAGCAACATTTAAATTGAAGCAGAAAAATATATTATAAATCATAATAATTGAAAACATAAATTATTTTAATAATTTAAATTGAGATAAAAAAATAGCATATATTGGGCCCATGCTAGCACGGGCCATTGATATCTAGTCTATATATATACTAAAAATTGCACAAATACACAACTTATGTTTTCAATATTACAAAAAATCCCAACTTCCTAGACATATTATAAAAATCCCAACATATACGCAGAATGGTATGTATATGTCGACTATGTTATGTATATTAATAGGAAGAGAGAATAAAGTAATTTAAAAAGTGGAAAAAGATGTAATTACTTCCAAAAGAGTTGGTATATATATATATATATATATATATATATATATATATATAAAAGTACAAGTGTTCTTATCTTCCTAACCAATGAGGAAGAAATGACCTTTGTTAAAATTTCATTTTCCTCCATTTTATTTGGAGGGAAGTATCAAATATATACCTAAACTATTCTTTTTCTTTGGATGTTTCGCACCCAAACTATTGAGAGGGTAAGATACACACGTAAACTATTACTCATTAGTTTAAGAAACACGCCTAAACTAATATGTCTTGGTGAGTGGGTTAAAACTTACACGCACTCGGTGTATACACCAAGCTAATACATGCATGACATGTGTCTGAATTTAGAGTTCATGTTACTTAATCATAACTAATTAACAAGTAATTTACTTAATTTAATCACTTAATCAAAGTAAAGAACATTAATTTAGAGTTCATGTTACCTTGTCATGTTGCATGGATAAAACTTTCACCTTCGCAAAAATTTAACAAATTAGAGGGCATGACATGTAAAAGTTCATCTAAGAGAAAACCCTGCATAATACAAAAATTGAAAAAGATGGGTGATTTTCTATTTTAACTACTACTTCTCCAATACTACTAAGATTGATCTCATCTTCTCTATTCAAATAAATAACACTTTTCAATTTTTTTTTTTGAAATGTTAGTATCCATATTACGTAGAAAAAAAACAAAGGATACAAAATGAAGAACAAATCTAATTTGTATATATACAATAGAGGAGAAGAAATTTTAAAAAAAATGACTGAGAAATGATGGTGAAGAAGGAGAGAGGGTAGGTTTATAAAAAATCAATTGAAAAACTTTTACAATGATTAAAAAAAATGTGTCAGCAAAAAAGAATATGAAATATGGCATGTGGACATATTTTTAATGGTCAGACGTACATAATATATTTGTAAACAAATATCTAGTCTAGTTAGCTTCTAGGTGTATTTATGATATTTCAATAATTTAGTTGTCAAACTCAAATAAATAATTTTCATTTTTTTTTTGTTTTAGAGAAGAGAAATAGTAGAAACTAAGGATACGCCCTCCAGAAGATTTGCTCCGAGCTTTTTGGTCTCCTGTTATCTTGAAACCTCTTTGCTTGCAGAGGCAGAGTGGAAAGAGCGCTTTGAAAAACTCGGGTGGCTGAACTACAAGGATTTCTTTTATTGAGTTGGGTGAGTGTAATGACCTGATTTTTGAAATTCTATTTTTTATGTGATTTGACCATTTTAATCTTTTTCATAGAATCTGCACGTTCATTATAGAGTATGGGGATGGTTAGCACCGTTTCCAATGCTTTTGGAAGGGTTTTGAGAGAGAATGAGGTTTTTAGAAACTTTAAAAGTCCTATAGTTTACTTCAGTCAATATTTGATGTTCTGAGTGTCGAATGGAGTTTTGGACAATTCCAATAAATCCTGAATGTCGAATTTAAGTTATTAGAGGGATTGGTTTTAGGTCTAAACATTTAGTTTATATTTCGACTCTCCATTTGAAAAATAGTAAAATTTGTCTTAAAATGGTCTCAGAGGCTAATTTATTGAAAAAGATCTTTTTCGAAAATCCAACATCATCATTGAGTCTGAAACATTGAATTTAGTCTAGTAGCATAGTTTGTTTGGGTTTATAAGATTTTGAATGAATCTCGAGGGTTCAATCGGTAACTTTGCAAAATAGCAAAGTTGCTGATGCATCTGCTTTAGTGATCAAAAGACCACTTTAGAAGTAGCCTCTTAAGAGGCAATGCAACACTTTAATGGTCACTATTGACCAGTCACCCCATAGCTAAAGTAGGCACTTTATCTCTTTAGCGGGTGTCGCTTTAGCGACGGTGAGGTGTTTTAACAGAGCCAACCATGGAGGCTAGGCCACTTTAGTGGTCACCATTCACTTAAATGGTGGCCCCTTTAGTGTTAATTTTGCCGCTTAAGAGGCCAACAATGAAAAAGTATATATAGTCTATTTTCACAATTTTTCTTTATTTTTGAACCTTTGGGCTTCGGTTTCGAACGATTTTTAGGGTTTTCATCACTATTTGAGCTTGGTACTAAAATATTATTTTCTTTAATTTACACTGATTATACAATCAAAATCACTCTTTAATCTTGATTTCAGAATGAGATTTTGAGAGTTTTGTCAATTAAGCTTAAAAATAATTTTTCTTCAATTTGAAACTTGTTTTTAACTTGTTTTTGCGTGAATTTTCAACTGTAGGCTCCTATAACCTAGGAAAACTTGTTTCTAAACTAAAATTTAAGTTTTTATTTTTGAACCAATTTTTCGAGCTCATTTTGGACTCGACTTAAATATGACCAATATGGGTATCATTATCTTTCTTTCAAAGTGTATATGTTGTATTTGTATGTTTTAGATAATTTTGAGGTTGTTCGAAAGGAAAAAGCTTAATGTTGAATGAATTTAGGATTTAATTTCGATTCTTCAAGGTAGGTTATGACTTAACTTTCTTGAGACTCGGCTGGATAGTTAACAAATAAGTAAAGTATGCTATCGGTTAGGGAAAATAGGTACAGGAATTGTATTTTCGTAATTACTACAACTAGTGCATGCCCATGTGGAGGCTTATATTCTGTTATTGTTAACATGTGATATTATATATTACATTTTCCTCTTTTGGGGCTTTAATTGACATCATTAACCTTATTTGTGGATTTAAATACCTTTATTCTTGTTACGATGCTGGTGTGGGGCTTGAATAGATATTATAGTCCCTATTGAGCAATTGCTTGCCTTTTTCATGATAGAAATTCTCGAGTTATGGGTTGATATGTCATTCATGATGTTTGACATGTACATTTGTTCCAATGGTACCAAAGTAGAACTGATATCTTGCAATGTACATACTGAATTGATTTCTTATCTCACTTATACACGTATTGAATTTGTTATCATCATACTAATTTGATTGTGAGCATTATATCTTCCTTCATACATATACATTATTGAGATATCGGTACCATTGATGAATACTATTTTGGAAAAAAAAAGTCATTTTAGTGAAAACCTTGATCCGTGAACATAAGCTGGAGAGGTGGGTTGAGATTTTAAGATTGTATACAGGCTACGAACCTCTCATGGTTCCTATTTTGGAAGCATTGAGACTCGATAGGTGCATACCAAAAGTCATGCAATGACATTCAAATCAGTCAGTTCACCATTCCTTGCATTGCATTTCCTTATGCATCTTATAGTTGATTCTATGTGTTATTTGACTTGTAATCAGTTTCTACGTACTTTCATGTATGCCCATACATATATATTAGAACTATTAGTGGATACAATGTGAGCTATGATTTAGGAACTTTTCTACTTGTAGGTGATGATATGCTATGGATTTATAACACTTTTGATGCTTAAAACGATGAAGATATGCAAGTTACTTAGGTTGTTTTGTTAGATATGATGTGTTTTTGTTATTTTTTGTAGGAAACCAGGTTTTAGATGCTAAACTAAATAAAAGGATGAAAATTGAAGTTTTGGGCTACTTAGTTGGGCACCTACGACAGGTACTACCTACTCGGAGTAGGTGCCAACGTAGATGTAAGAAACTGGAAGTCCAGAGGCTCAGAACTGCAGGAAAATGACTCTGTCACTTACGAAGGGGATCCTATGGTCCGTAGGTGATAGAGTAAGTTGTATAAGAGCAAATTCTGAAGAGTTTAAAAGATACTAGAGAAGAGGGGGTCACCTACGGTCCGTAGGTGGCTTAGTAGGTGGGCACCGACATCAGTTTTCCTTTTTCATTTGGTATTTAACTTTTAGGGTTTCCCTATAACCTATATATACTATTTTGATATTTTTAGTTAGTTTATTCACTCTATATACTTACAAACATATATGTGATTCTAAGATTCGAATTTGAACTTGGGATTACTTTGTTCTTGATTTTGGTTGATAATTCAATCACATACTTTAGGTTTTATTCAGTTATTATTGTGACATTGTTTGAATATCTTCAATTATGATTTCCTTTATTCATTTCACAATAATGAGCAGTTAAATTCCTTAGATAGGGTTGTGGGAACCTTAGCAGATTGATGAAGTAGGGGAAGTGCTAAGTTGTTCTTAACCAATATTCTTGAATGTATAGTGATTTTCTTCAGTTTAATTGATTTTTTAGTAGTTGCAAACATTAAGATCCCACCTAGAATATCACTACTTATTTCACAAGAGGAGTAGGGATTAGGAAAAGATAATCACACCAGTAATTTGAAGATCAATTATTGATCTAGGCTAATCAATACTATCTATGTGACACGATTATCTATCATCTAAGATCTTTAGACTCAATAGGTAATAGTTAATAGGGATCTAGGATAAGGGTTACTAATGCAACATCCTGAAACTCAAAAGGTAAAGGGTGAAATATGTCAATGAGTCTACAAGATAGTTGATGGTACATAACTTATCAGATTCTACATGCAAGATATCGAGTTGGTTCAACAAAGCACGATAAACCTACGGAGTTGAGAATCTAGGGGAAACATACCTAGTGTTCGTCTCTGGCTAATTACAACCAAACTTGAGTTTTGTTACTTGTTCAAGATTACTACTACAAACCCTTTATTTACTTTCTGCCCTACCCGTTAGTTCCAACAGACAAGAGATATAATTCCACGTATTCCCTTAGGTTTTACCCCAACTTGAGTTGGGATACTTTACTTGACAGCAACCTTAATTATCTTTAATTAGAACTGTAGTTTGGGCATTGATCAAAATTTTTGCATCATTGTTGGGGAATACAGTGTTGAGTTATTAATTGAAGTTGCTTAAGTTTTTAAGTTTTCTTTCTCTCTCTTAGTTGGGTATACGCCGATGTATGCTTAACACCAGGAGTTAAGGAAATCCCTTACTCCCACTAAATTCTCACCCAGAGATACTCTTACAATCTAATCATATGATGATGGAATCAGTACGTACATGCCATCTTGATGGGGTTTGAGATGATCCTAATGTGGTACCTCCCCTTGTTCCAGGTGATCCTCAAAACATTGGTGATTGACAAATGAAGCAGTTGTTGGCAGATGTAGCTGCGAACCAAAGAAGGGACGAGGAGGACTGGCTAGCTCAGAAGGTAAAGCTAGCCAGGCCAAGGTCGACAGTTGATTATCGAGCAACACTCAATGGTAATCAAGATAGAGTTTAAGGTGTTTAGACTTAAGTGGTCCTAGTATACCAGTACTTTTATCAATATGATGATGAGGAAGATATGGGATGCGTTGAGCTGACAGAAACATGAGTTATTATTCCTCCTGCTTTGGCCCCAATGTGAAATTTGACATTACCAGTGCTATGATCCAGCTTTTGAATTTGAAAGGGGTGTTTTGAGCTCGGATATAGATGATGCGAATATGCATCTTGCTATTTTTGTTGGGATATATACTTCGTATACTATTTCAGAGGTAGACTAGGAGGCACTCAGATTGAGGTTGTTCCCCTTTTCATTGATTGAAGAAGTTTCTTTGTTATTGGGGGAACTTCCTAAAGGATCTATTACCACTTGGAATGAGTTACGCAGGCAATTATTAAATCATTTATTTCCTCTAGCTAGAATGTTGCAATTAAAAGATTAGATATAAAAATTTAGGTAGCTATATCCAGAGTTGATTTATTAGGCCTGGTTCTGGATTAAGAAGAAGTTGAGCATGGAACCTAATCACCGTATTTCAGGGACAAGCTTACTAGAGATGTTCTATAAAGCCCTGAAAATCAGTTTCCAAGCCATGATAGACATAATCACTGGAGGAGTGCTCATCAGATTAGGTTAAGAAGCAACATATAAGGTGCTATACCAAATCTCTCTCACCAGCTGAGGGTGGTATACTCGGGAGGTAGAGATAAGTGCTGGCACTTATGCCATTAGAGCTTCTGGTAACCATAGAGTAGTGGATGATTCTATGGCATAGAAGATTACATAGCTGAGGACAGATATTGGGTTGATGACTAAGTAGTTTGCAATAGCGAATTCTGAGAAGGTAAATACGGTAGGTGCACAGGGTTTAACTTCTAAAGCATATTAGTCTAACCTAGAAGAGGAGGCTGAGTATCTTAATCGTTAATTTGCAGGTTTCTGAACCAAAGGGCAAGGAAACCAATGTAAAAAATATTATGTAGATAGATAAAGAGATTGCAGTAGGTAGTGTGATGGTGACTGGAGATAAAAATATCAATACAAGGAGAAAAGAGATAGGTATGTTCCATTGGGAAGTCGTGATACTGAATCAAGAATAAAGACATTGTTGTTTAAACTGGTGAAAGGTCAAGAAAATCAGGAGACATGCCTTAAGGAGATTAAGGCTGGTATCTCAGGTCTGACCCAGAAGGTAGAGTCTCATGCGACTACAATCAAGCAGTTAGAGATACAGTTTGCATAGATGTCTACTACTTTAAATCAGAGGCAGCTAACTACCCTTTTGAGTAACATGGATCAGAATCCGAACATCAGTCATTATCCAGACATCACCACTAGGAGTAGTGCTTCTACTGTTGATCTCATGTACCTACTGATAAGGAGTCATGGAATGATAGTGCGATGATTGATAATACACTTGAGGTAGAGTCTGAGAAATCGATAGGTATTAATAGTGATTCTGAGAATGATAAGTATAAGGGCAGGGTCGACAATCCCAATAATAATGTGCACTATAGTGGTGTGATTACTTCATGATGATAATGTACAACTTGAGAGTGTGGATACACTAGTTGATCGTAATGATGACAAAATTGACTTTTCTAGCAAGATCAATTTGTGTCCACCTAGTGTTGAAGCCATTATGACGAGTGATAGTACATTGTCTTATGGAAGTCATGAGGACCAACTTGTGTGTGAACCTATCCCACCACTTAGTAATGTTTGTGAAGTGTTTAAAGGACCTCAAGTGAATGGTTATTTTAAAAATATTGGTTGATTGAATAGGAGTGACCTTCTAATTACCTTTGTTGATGATCATGCTAGTATAGAGGGTATAAATGATTGTATTGGTTGTAATCTTGGGGGAAGAAGTTTTTCCTAAACCCATATCCATGGATACTCTACCCATTTGATCCCGGTGATCATTTGAAATATGGTGGTTCTTCTCCATACCACTTGGTACTTGGGAAAGAATATAAACCAACCATGGTTGAGGGTGTTGGAACTCATCCCTATAATGAAAATTCTTTCTTGGAGATTTCTAATCTACTCGAGAGACCAAAGTTGTGTAAGGAGAGGGTTTCCAACAAAGATTAGTGTTATAGAGGGGTTATGAGCTTATTGAGACTTGGAATCCATGTGAGCCTGTATGAGAAGTTGATTGATTACCATGGTTCCTCTAGCATACCCTTTTGTTCAAAACTCTTGAATGACCAAGTAGTTCTTACTTTTTAGGGTTATACACCTTTTATTGATCATTTTGATGCTTGGTTATATCTTAAGTGTGTGCAACCTTGGCATGATGCTATGATTTATTTTGTTAATCCTAACCCTCATGTCGTGAGGAGTTTGTGTTTGCTTGTCCTTCCTTTGATTTTGCAAGGTTTGGATTCGAGGATGAATCCTTTTCACGAAGGGGAGGATGATACAAGACAAAAGGGACTTAAAGCTTTAAACTACATCTTCCGAGGCCAATACAAAGAGGTCAAAGCCATGATCAAGCCTAGATACCAAGGATGCATTCGGTGGACCCTTTTAGGCTCCTAAGCCCATAGTGCCACGTGTGTATAATTGCTTGGAGCTTGGAGTATGTTTTGAAGAGACCATGTGTAACGCCCCGATTCCCATGAACCGGAATGCCACACGGTGCTTGTGACCCCGAGGGACCACAAGCTAACCCTTCATTGATATCCGTATTTGTTCACTGCATAATATAATACGATAAATGTAGAAACTGGCTAAATCTGGCCATAAGGTTCAAACATCTATATATACAGTACTAAAAACTAAATATCAATACATCTGTCTGAAAAGCCTCTACACTATCTGAACTTTGGAGTTGAAAGGACAATTCCCCAACTAACTCCGTCTACTAAAATCACCAAAACACTGAAATAGAATATCCTCGAATGATGAGGACTCACTGCTGCACCCACTGCTACAAGATCTGACAGCTAAATATACTTTGAATCTCGCTCTTCTGAACCTATGGTGGGGAAAGCACCATAGCTCAAATGCGTCAGTACAAAGAATGTACCGAGTATGCAAGCATAGGGTAAGGTAAAATATATGGCTTATGCATAAACATAACAATCTGAATAATATGTATTCGCTAAATTAAACATATATAGAAACTCTGTAGTTACCAATTTTGAAACATGTCTGATCAACAATACACATATGGATGCATAAAGTACAACTGAAATCATCATGACACCGAATGTTACATTTTGAACGCTGACACCTGAAAATAATAATACTAACAATAAGATACTGAGTATCTGAAGCTACTAGAGATGAAATCTGTACTTATCCATACTGAGAAATTGGATAACTGATATTACTGATATTTGATATTCAAATTCACCAACTCTGGAACACTGAACAATTGAATCTGAGATCAACCCTCTTCTAGCAGGAAGTCTCTAGAACACTGAAGAACTGAATCTGAGATCAACCCTCATCTAGCAGAAAGTCTCTATACTCAATAATAATGATAATGGGTAAATAAGTTCGAGAGAAACCCTCATCTCACAGGAAGTCTCTCTACTCAATGATAATGATAGCAATACTGGGAGGCCTGTATCTGACAGCCTCAACTTTTTCACATTAACTGAGTTCTTTTCTGAGACTGTTACTGAAACTGTGGGAGTGATCATTTAACCGACATGTCCCACTTACCACAAGTGGGATCCAACCTGTACTCCAGCTGGAAGGGTGTCAATACCGCGCCACCAGTAAAGACAACTGCATAGGATCCTCTACTATCAGGAGCACAAACGAGAATGGTGGGACCCTCTACTCGCAGGACAACCACCTCATCTAACCCTCTACTCGCAGGATAGATGCCTCAACCTACACTGGCGACGTAGTTCTGGAGCATAAGGATTTCTACTAGGAATCAAACCCTCAACTCGTAGGAATGTTCCCATCCTTAGCTCGCTCGGTGCTGAATCCTACTCCCAACTGAAAGACATTTAACCGGTTCTTAACTGTACTCAACTGAACTGAATCTGTTCTCACATTATGATACTTTATCAATATGAAAGAGTTTGCTTGATTCCCTTCTCTGATGGAGTATTTCTAATAGCCACTTACTTTTAAGATAAGCTTACTATCTCACTAAAATGTACAGAGGTCTATAACGGAGTGAATTAATATGTAAGATTTCAGAGCTTCATGGCCCGATTATTCGATAAAGAATGATTTCTGAGATTACTGAGTTTTCCCCAACTTTTAAAACTAATCGGGAGTTCATTGTTCATCGCTCAATTGAGATTACTGTGAAACTGACTCGACTCTAAACCAGCAGACTATTTTGAGCATACGTACCCCTAGTACACAATAGCATAAAGTAATACAAAATAGATAACTCATACACAA
>NC_061111.1:188758836-188764379 GCF_002878395.1 Capsicum annuum
CACATGTATCTTGAGCCTTTGAAAAAGGATTTGTGGGCTCTATGGACAAAAGGAGCCCATAGATAAACACTTGCATACCTTAGATTTCGTAGCCGAAGAGATTGACGGAAGCAATTCGAGAAACAAAGCCTTGAATCGATTTTCCCCCAATTGGAACCCTAACCCTAACTCCTCTTCTTCTATATATATATATATATATATATATATGCATATATTTTGAGAGAGAGATATAAGAGAAATGTGAGAAAATGAATGACAATTCTCAGCTCAAAGGGGGGGCATATATAGAGGGTTACCATAATGGGAAATGACCAAAATATCTTTAAAAATCAATTAATGTCAAATCTGCCCTTCAGTGATCTATCCGATAGGCTGAAGTAAAGTGTCCATAACGTTTTACTCCAATGTCCAAACTGGATGAAACTAATTTCATTGGAAAGAAGACTCTCAGGGCTTTCCGTTGATATATAGCATCTCACACAGTTCATTATGTACAAGGAGTTATGATCGTTTGAAGTTGACCAAAAAAATCGCCTGGCTGCAGTATTTTTTTTTCCTGCACATTTTACTGTTCACAGTTCGATTGGAATGGTGTAGTTTGATCGGAATGGTCGTAACTCATAGTTCGAGTGTCCGTTTTGGGTGATCCACATATCGTTAGAAATCTTATTCAATGATATACGTAATGGTGGGTCTAAATCTAATTAATAACACACAGAAAAATTATAAGTTATTCTCGAAGATAGGATCCCGACACATTTACGCACAAAATTTCAACGAAAAATTTTCCGGGGTATTACACCATGTGGGTTATTTCTAAAATAGCCACTTTTGGTATATTTTTATAATAGGCTATTTTATGGAGGGTAAAACTCTATAAATAGATGCCTTAGTCATTTCATTAGTAACTTTGGATGATATATGAATGAATGCTCCTTTGAGAGTGAATTTCAAGCTTGGATTTTCTTATACCGACTTCTTGTTTAGAAATGTGGGTTGTTTGGGAATTCGATTCCTTTGGGGTCTACATAAGAAATTGGTGTTCGATTCTACTAGTTTAAGGTTCTTTGAGTTTGATACACTTGTTGGTTCTTGATTCTTTGTAGTTTCTTATGTCAATCTACCTATCTATACTTTCTTGCATCGATTATCTTTTGCTTCTTTAGGTAGATTTTTATCTTTCGTATCTATATCCATATCATATCAACACCCTCAACTTAGAACGTTTGCATTTCATTAGGCAACAAAAATATAACCAAACAAAAAATAATGCATAAGTAAGAGAATCTAAGATATTAAAGGCAATCATTACATTAAGTACAAATCATAACATCCCCTCCTGTACCTCTCTTCAAAACCAAATGTGTATGAATATAAAGCACAATAATGTGACATAAAGGAATCAAGCTATGGAATTACATTAGCAACAGACAACCGCTCATATGTACAAATTACATTACTTAAAACAAGCAAATAGCTAGCAACATGACTCAAGTGATCTCACAACAAAGATGTTCCGCTCACTCATATGAAATATGCATGTCAATGCAGGGACGGTCAAGAGACAAACACTCAACAAATAAGTTCTAATCAATGCATGTAAACTACCATAGGTTGCCCTTATTTTCTTTACCTTAGCATTCAGATAGTCAAGCTAGGATCACTATAGGACTTTCCTCGGCTTGTAATGTAGGCTTGGGGGGTGGTATGATATGTGTGGATATTTAAAGTGACTAAGCCTCCTTGGTACTACACTAACTTTAGGGTCTCACTTATTAGTCAATTTTCTTTTTATTCCATCCTTAATTCTTTCTTTTATTTTTTTTATAGTATATTCAGGTTGGGTGTGGTTTTTTATTCTTTCTTTTTATTTTTTTCTTTTGCTATCACACCCAACCCTACTTTCTTTTTCTCCTATTTTACCCTTCTTCACACCCTTTTTACACTACATACCCCTATGATAGCCACCCTCAACTTAGGACTTTGCCTGTGTTGAGGTGCATATTATCCAAGGAGGAACATGGTCAAAACAGGTAAATTGTAATGTAAATGGGAGGGTTAATGGTGAAAACAAGAAAAACAAGCTTATAAGGCTCAAAATCGGGATCATGGGATAGAATTCACACATGGGAGGTCATTAGGCTAAAAGTGGACTAAAATAAAAAAGGGCCTATTATCCCCTCCTAACCGATTATCCTTCAACCTAGCAAGACTAACCAGGCAAGTTCTGAATTTAACATACAAAGGGAACTAAGTAGTATCTCACACTCGCATAGCACAAAGACAATATCACCAACTACTACCTATCCAATTCATTCAATTGTCAGCAAATGGTTATTATGTCCTTGATTTATAATACATAAAAAGATCCACAAAGTTCACATATATGTACATCAACACAGTTCTTAAAACATAATTTTTCAATTTTCGAAGGGGTATCAGAAATTAGTCAATGTATGAGTACTGCCCTAAATACTCAAAATATCTTAATCACATGAAACTTCACAAAATAAAGCACCATATGCCTAAACATGTCGGCTTTACTAGGAACAAAACTATGAGGAAAAGAGTCATGGCAACAAAAACCCCAAGAGGGCATCAAGACCCCTAAGTAGCCCCGCCCAAACTGAAAATCATGCATTGTCCCTGATGCATCAAACCAAAATAAGAGAGTTAGGAACATACCTATGGCACCATGGGTGCAAAGATCCAACGTCAATCATGAATACGAATACAAATAACACAATACGTTGGGTTACCTCCCAAGAAGTGTCTAATTTACTATCGCGACACAACTCAGTTACCATGACTACTCAACCTTTGTCAAGGTCTATCTCAACACAAACTCTCACTTCTTCTAGGTTTCCCATGAAATATTTCACACGCTGTTCGTCTACTTTAAACAGGACATCACCATTATGCTTTAACTCACTTCTTCCAGGTTTTCCATGAAATGTTTCACACGCTGCTCGTTTACTTTAAATAGGACATCACCATCACGCTTTAACTCAATAGAAATAT
Source organism: Capsicum annuum (assembly GCF_002878395.1). NCBI lineage: Eukaryota > Viridiplantae > Streptophyta > Magnoliopsida > Solanales > Solanaceae > Capsicum > Capsicum annuum. The sequence goes on from NC_061111.1 coordinate 188,761,858, forward strand.
ATGGTAACACCTTAACCATAGTGAATGGTCTGGTCTATCTTGACGTCAGCTTGCCAGGAAATAAGCGTAGTCTTGAATTATAAGGCAAGAACAAATCACCGTGTTTGAACATTATTTTTAAGATATTCTTATCATGGTACAACTTAATTTTATCTTTGTCTAAGGATGAGTCACATAACCATGGATTCAGAATTTGTCCAACTCAATTACCTTGCTCAGCCTTAAATTTGATGCATCATACCATTCAAAATTCAGCCTTTTCACCGCCTAAAGTGCATTATTCTCCAGCTCAACCGGTATGTGGAATGCTTTTCCATATACCATATAATATGGAGAGGCACCTATGGGAGTCTTATAAGCTGTATGGTAGGCCTACAATATATCATCTAGATTTCTTGGCCAGTCACTCCTACTGGCATTCACAGTCTTCGCCAATATGGACTTTATTTCTCTGTTGGAGACTTCCACTTGACTGCTAGTTTTTAGATGGTAAGGTGTTTCCACTTTATGCCTTACACCATATCTATCTAGAAGGGGCTTGAGAAATCAATTGCAGAAGTGATAACCACCATCACTAATAATTGTACATAGGGTGCCAAATCTGGAAAAGATGTTTCTCTTTAGAAAAATAGTGATACTTTTGTCAATCTTGTCTGGAAGTGCAACTGCCTCCACCCATTTGCATACATATCCGACCACTACAAAAATGTACCTTATGCCGTAGAAGCTTACAAACGAACCCATGAAATCAATTCCCCACATAACAAATAGCTCCAACTCCAAGATAGGTATCATTGGGATTTCATGGCATCGAGAAATATTACCTTGATACTGACATTGGTCACAGGCTTGTGCAAAATCATGAGAAACCTTATAGATTGTGGGCCAATAAAACCCATATTGTAGAATCTTATGGGTTGTCTGTGTACCACGGTGAAGACCCCTGGCCTACTCATCATCTCCACCTCTGGTATACATCTTCAAATTACTCCATCGGCACAAACCCTGAATAGATATGGCTCATCCCCAAAGAACTTCCTTGACTCATGCATAATTTTCCATCATAGCTGGAAGGATAAATCTTCTGGAATGAGATCACTTTCCAGGTAGTTGACAAAATCAGTAAACCAGAGAATCAGATCATGAGAGGCTTCTACCATTTGCTCATTTGGAAAATAATCATCTATCCCAAGATTATCCCCTAGTTCTTGGATTGTCTCCTTTTCAAGTCTGGATAAGTGGTTCTCAACTTGATTGTTTTTCCCTTTTTTGTCCTTGACCTCAAAATCAAACTCTTGCAGCAAGAGTACCGATGAATCAATCGAGGTTTGGAACCTTTCTTCGTTATCACGTATCTTAATACTGCATGGTCAATGTGAACTATCACCTTGGTCCCAATCAAGACCAAAACTTCTCAAAAGCAAAAACCACCATAAGTAGCTCCTGTTCTATAATAATATAATTTTTCTATGCAGGGTTTAGAGCTTTGCTGGCATAATAGATGGGATGCAAGATCTTCTCTCTTCTTTGGCCTAGGAAAACACCCAAATCTACTCCACTCATATCACACATCATCCCTAAAGGTTCAGACCAGTCTGGAGATACAACAATAGGCATTAAAATCAATCGCTTCTTTAGGCATTTGAAAAAGCCTTGAGGAACTCATCATAAAACATAAATTTTACCTCCTTCTATAAAAGTTTGCATATTGGAATTGCAATTTTAGAAAAGTCCTTGATGAATCTTCTATAAAAACCAATGTGACCCAAAAAACTTTGTCTACCTCTAACAGATACTAGTGGTGGCAATTTATCAATCACCTCTTTCTTTTATTTGTCCATATCAATGCCATATTTGGAGATGTTATGCAGTAGAACTATACATTCTCTCACCATGAAGTGACTTTTTTCCCAATTTTGTTCTAGATTGCACTCTTCACATGTCTACAGTGCACTGGCCAAATAGGCTAGACAATCATCAAAAGAATCTCTGACCACTGAAAACTCATCCATAAATACCTCAATAATATCTTCCATCCTATCAGAGAATATGGACTCATACACCTCTGAAAAGTGATAGGCGCATTGCAATGTCCAAACGACATTATCTTCAATGCAAAGGTTCCATAGGGGCAAGTAAAGGTAGTCTTTTCTAGGTCTTCGGGAGAAATCATGATTTGATTGTATCCAGAATACCCATAAAGAAAATAACACCAACCCCTTCCTACGAGTCTTTCTAGCATCTAATCCACAAATGGCATCGAGAAGTGGTCCTCTTATGTCCGTCTATTTAGCATTCTGTAATCTATGCATACTCTCCATCTAGTCACTGGCCTCATTGGCACTAACTTATTCTTTTTATTTGGAACCACAATGATTTCTCATTTTTTTGGTGCTCATTAAACTGCTATAACCCACTTGTTTTCTGCAATAGGGAAAACCACCCCAGCATCTAACCACTTAATTCTCTCTTTTTACCACTTTTTGCATAGAAGGGTTTAGTCATCTCTGATGCTCAATACT
>NC_061111.1:188767379-188846067 GCF_002878395.1 Capsicum annuum
GTGTAATGTACTTATCTCTCTCATCATGATAGTTTCAACCTTGATTCCCTTACTCTTGGGATCAAAAACCCACCAACTGATGATCCACACACTTTTCCATTTTAGATATCCTAAATTTATGTACTTTAGAAGAATTGATGGTTGCAACTTATTTGACTAACTCACCAATTTCTATTTGTAATAATGAGATCTCCAGAGATATAATATTTTTAGTTATTCTCTGTTCGCCAGAAACTCTAATGGCATACATATTAAAATCTCTATCAACCTCCTGAGTTTTCCACCCTTGGTTAGTTAATGAGATCCATAATACCAACAACTATCTTCTATCACAATCTCATAAATCCTCCTCTAGAAATAGTGTCTGCCATTGCTCTTGAATTGGTATTTAGGGCTCTATAGAATATCTCTGACAAGATTTTCCCTGATATTCAGTGGTTGGGTACCATACTAAGCGTTTTCTCAAATTGAAACCATGACTCTTACATAGACTCTGGCTGCAGTTTCTTGAAATTATAAATTTCATCCTTGAACTGCAATACCCTAAATGGAGGAAAGAACCTATTCAAGAATTATCTGTGTAGCTCTTTCCATATAGTAATAGATCCTCGTAGCAGTTCCCAAGCCATAATGATGGTTCTCTAGTAAGTGAGAAAGGGAACAGCCTCAGTCTCAATGCCTCATAATCTACCCCTGGTATAGTAGATAAAGTGCATATCTTAGTAAAATTTCCCAAGTGCATATTTACATCATCTGTCGGTAACATCGCAAACATGCCCTTTGAGTACAAGAGATAAATCATAGAACTAGAGATATTAAAATTGACATTAGGAGATAAAGAAGGAGGAACAATGGTTCCTGTATTAACTGGCTCATCATATCTTAAATCTTCTTCATTATCAACATATGCCTGAATAAACTGATACGTTGGGATCACTTGAGGTTGGCCTCTGTTCTGATCTCCATCGAGTACTGCTCAATGATCTACTATCTGTCTCTACTCGACTAACTCTATCTGAGCTAGGCTTTCACTAATTGGTCTTTCAATAGCACCATGAACTTTGTGTTTAGGAAGATTGTCTCTCCTTATCACTGACATCCTACTATGTGGTTGTAGTTTCTTCTATGTAGTCAATGAGAGTAAGGGATTGCCTCTACTCTATGTTCTAGACATACACCGGTATATGCCCAACTAAGAATAAAAGAAAACCCAAAAACTGCAATGACTTTAATCCACAAATCAACACTGTATACCCCGATAATGGCACTAATTTCTTGATGATGTCCAAGAAACACTTTCATTTAGATGATGATACGGTTGTTGTCAGGATATAGTAACCCAACTAATATTGGAATCAAAACCTAAGGGAACACGTGGAATTGCAGTTATCAGTAGTTGTAGTCCACAGTCAGTATTGGAAGGTAAATGGGGGGATTTGTTAGTAGTAGTCTCGAGCAAGAAACAATATTAACAGTGGTTGAAATTAGCTATAGGTGAACACTAAGATTGTGTTCCCCTAGCTTTATTAACTCCATAGGTTTATTGAGCTATGTTAAACCAACCCAAGACCTTGCATGCAAGATTAATAAGTTATGTACCTCCTACATTCTTTTGGACGAGTAAGAGAATTTTACCCTTTACCTTTTGAGTCTCATGATGTCACATTACTAACCTTTATCTTGATCCCAGTTAAATATTACCTTTTCAGTCTTAATTTATTAGATGAAATCTAATGGTCATTCACTATATTCCATTGTGCTGCAACGGATCAACAATTAACTCCCAAATTACTGTTGTCATTATCTTTTCCTAGTCTCTACTCCTCTTTTGGATTAAGTAGAAATATCTAGGTGGGATCCTAATATTTGCAACCTCTAAGTCAACTATTATAATAAATATAATACAATGTATGCCATATGTATTGGTTCAATTCAACAATCGCACTTCCCCTACTTCATCAATCAGCCAGGGTTTGCACAACTCTAGCTATGGGTTTTAGCCGCTCATGATTGTGGAAAAATCAATATCATTTATATTGGAAATAAAAGATGAAATAAAAATGATAAGATGAATAAAAACCCACAACCATAAACTGAATAATCAATTAAAGTCAATATAATGAAATCCCAAGATCAAAGATGGATTTTGAAATCAAAATATATTTCAAGTGTTAAAAATGTGTTACTCATACTAAAAAGTACATAAGGGGTATTTATAGTACAAGAGAAAACCCCAAAAACTAAGTGTGGACGAAATAGGAGAAAACAGGGTCGGTGGCTACATGTAGTCTGCACCAGCAGCTTAGGCATGGGCGTAGGTTGTACCTGCAGTCTACTCTGGGCGAAGGTACGGACCACAGGTGTTGGACGGGAAAAATTCCTGCAAGTCATCTCTTGAGATTTTGGTGTTCTAGCACCTGCTTTATGTACCTGTGGTACGTAGGTTAACTTAGTAGGTGCTGGGAGTCAATTTTTTTAGCTCTTCTTTAATTCTCAAACATGCTTTGATCATTATCAAGCCTAAAACATCTCGATCATCCATAATCAATCCAAAAGTATCCAAAAACACCTTTTTAAACCATTTTTATGAACTTATCATCAAAATATGGCTTTCGGCAAAACATACCCAAAATAGATCATATATAACAAAAAGGCATTAGAAACTTGCATATTTTCCTTATTTTAAGCATTGAAAGTGCTACATTTCTATAGAATATCATATAAGGAACATTTCTATGCTCTATCTCTATATTTAGTCACCATTATTTTCGTTAAGTTAGAGATAATTCATAAGTTTGTTAAAGGGTTATAGGGTGCCTATCAATTGGATCTACACAGATGGTTGTTTTAGGGGCTTCTTTTCAGAGAAATATTGACAATTCTAAGTTGACAAGTCTATCAAGCAGGCTACTTAGGGAGGCACCAAAAAGGTGTGTCGAAAAGGCAAATTTAGTGGTTACACCTCCCGAGGTAGATATTTCTTGAGTAGAGATTCTCTTAGTTGTTATGATAGGTTAGTTAAGGCTTTTTTATAGAGATCAAGTGGTAGGAACAAGTGAAGACATTTCCAAAGCTTGGAAGTATCAGAAACCAAGCTAGAGCTAAGGGGATTTATTAATTCTTTTCAATTTTCTTCTCCTGAAATTTGTCATCCCCATTTTCTCTAGCAGAAGCAGTTCTCGGAGTGAGTAAGGCATAGGGCCATGCCTTATGAAGTAAAGGCGGATCTTATGATTGAAAGTTAGAGGGGCATACTATCTCACCATGTCTTCATCCCAATTTCCATTGATTCAAAACTGAGAAACTGTTATATTATTGAGCTTAGGAGGGAGATTTCTATGATAATCAAGAGGTGCCACTACTAACCAATCATCCCACCAAAAACTGTAGGTACCATACTTTAAAGACAACTAAATATGGGCCTCAGCCCTTCGATCTCATTCAAGACCTGATCAAGGGATTTCCCCTTTTTAATTTTGGTGTATAGGGCTTTTTTTGTTTCCCTTTGTAAAGCAATCAAAAAGATACCAGAAAAGTCTCGTAGCAAATAAAGGAAAAAGGTCCTAGTAGGGGTCAACAATATTGGGAGGCAGAGGTGAACAACAAGGACTATCTCTCATAGACGATATCCTACCCTTTTTCTGTAAGGATGGATTCAGTCTTAAGACAACTCGACCAGCGCGCTATCTGCAATCAGAAAACAACACTAATAAGCAAGAAAAAGGATGCACCCCTCTCCTCTAAGGCTGATTACATCCACTTTTGGAGCCCCTCTTCTTTGAGCACGATAGCAGCTCAAATATAGACCAAATTAGGGGCCTAAACTCTTGAGTAGATTTCCCATAGAATGGGTATTACTCCAAGATCTGACTCCTATAGTGTAGGATTTTGGGAAGGCTAGAAGTAAACAAAGAGCAGTAGAAGAGAAAAAGAGTTGTGCACAGTCTTTTCTTTCATAGCTAGAGAAAATAAAAGGAGATGTCGTGTAATTTGAAGACTTTGACAGGTGTCGGTAGGCAAAAAGAAAGTCACTTTTATTCCAACAACTCCCATGCTTTCCGTCAGTCAACAACCAACTAATTTAGTCCTTTTTTCACACAAGTTTGTATTTTTTTAGCAAGAAGCGGAATTACTTAAGCTAAAAAGCTATTTTGCATCTTTTAGAATGACATAGTGAGTCCAGAATCTTGGTCTTTAGTGACCCAAGTGAGAATCTTTTCTATCTCACAGTAGAATTAGCTTAGCAACCTCCCTTTCTTTAGAGTTTTCTAGTTCGACTAAGTGACTTCGTAACCTCAACCTATATTTTTTCTTACTGTAGCATAGGCCTTTGCCACTTAAAATGGTGAGGGAGGGGGGGGGGGGTGGAGGCACCAAAATAATTAAATTAGAGGTTATCCCAATGTATTAGAGACAGAGAAGGACAATGAGAAAGCTTATCAAGTTATACAATGGGCTCACATAAGGCTTTGTTGACTCTATGAAAGTATACTAGGATTGCTGCGGAAAAAAAAGTGGAACTCACTATTCAACCCATATTAGAATCCAGGTTTGCTTACTCAACTGACTAAGCAGAATAAGAAGTGGTGCCCTTGGTTAATAACTCTAGATGATGACAAAAAAGTCCTTCCTCGAACTCAAACCGATGACTTTCTTTTTGATAATATTGGTCTCATTTAGTGTATCAGTATCGTCACTCATCTAAGTAGTCTGGGAGTTGAGACTTCACCCCTTATTCTTCAATAAAGTTTATCCCAACTAAACAACTTGTACAGGGCATCTAGGTTTGAAACTCTTTTCTTTTTTGAATCTTAATGATAGGACCCTACCCTATTCTTGAACCTCTTCCTAGCTCTACCCTGCCTTTTATGGTGTTAGGGTTAGAGCTTAAGGAAGATTTTAAAAAATGGTTGACCAAAGCTACTATCCTAAAATTAGAAACTCTTAAATTAAAGAACTACATAAAAGGTAATATACTAAGCTATCCTCCCGTTATACGCCAATGTTTGAAGAAGGCTGTTAACCTTTACCAAAAGAAGAGCTATTGCTTAGTTTCCTATAGTTGACCGATAGAGCTTATTCCAACTACGGATATATAAGAACTAAAACTACTAAGGAAATTCCATCCAATATAAGAACATGGATAATCTGGAATACAATGTATCATACAAAAAATTCCTTAAAAAATGCATAGGAAAGAAGGTCATATTAACCCCCCAAAAAGTGATCAAAAATGGATTTGAACTAAATTTTAGGGTATGTCCATTTTCTCATGGAAGAAAGAAAGATGGGCCAAATCATGTGGGTAAGTGCCCAAGAAATTTCATGCTAGCTTCTTCCACTACTGTCATCCCTAAGTATTGCATTATTTTCAAGAGTTTGACTATTTGAAGGAAATACAAACTAATACATCTTTTTGGTATTTAGATATATTACTGCCCTCACAGTCTGAATCATAGATAAGGTCACCGAGCAGTTAGTGATAAAACTCACTCAATAACTTTGCTGGGCATGAATGATAAGATCGGTAACTAGTTGGGGGTGAAGCCTTTATAGTTCACAATATAGTATGAATTTTTAAGATTATCCGCATCGACAAAGACACAAGTTCAAATTTATTATAGATATCTTTTATAATTGCAGATCTCTATCAGTGAGGTTTTGGGTTTAATACCAATTCATAAGGATCTTTTTGACATAATCAAAGACTCATTCCCCTTATTCTTAGCCTTTATCTTGTCCTCTGAGAGAGTGGTAACAAAGTCTTTAAATGGGCTGCAAGAATTCATCTTTTGAAACATGTAGCCGCTGAAGTGTGTTAACAACATATTCGAAAATATGATTAACAACAAGAAGAGGAATTCCAAGGTCGTCCATGACGCGCTTAAATCACTTTTTTATTATCTCTAACAAAGACCTTGCCTATCGTATGAATCATTTTGGTTTTGTCCTGCACCAAGGAGGCATTCTGGCAGACGAATGGGTATAGGAAGGCCAACCACTACATGCTTAAATCACACTTTGATATAGATCAAAAAAAGGCCAAACCAACCCATAAAAGTAAGAAAGAGACCTGAACCTATTTTTACCATATAGAAATCGATAAACCTGACTCCTGAAATAGAGAAATGAAATAAATGGATGGATTCCTTTATTCATTATAATGAAATCATCCAATACTGGTGGTAAAACAAAAACTCCTTATTATGGAGCTGGATGATGATCGAGCCTCATCAATGTATTCAATAGTTATAATCATAGGAGCCTCCTCTTTCTCTTAAGACACCAAGTCCCATATCTAATATCTTAATTTAAGGAAAGTTCTTTAGTTAAAGTAAGAGCCTATTCTATCTTGCTTTCTGAATGAATTCCACTGCGCCCCTTTTTGCTGTCATGTAAGAAACCAAAGATGATTTCTAATAAGTGGAAGAAAGAAAGCTCCTAGCGTCAGAGTGATGTTCTTAGCATATACCGATAAGAATTCAATCTTTGGAAAAATGAAAGTCGTTGACAGATGAAGCCTCTTAGTAGATAAGATAAAGCCTGATTTTTTGTGATTTACGACTTTAAAAGCGTTTTTTTATTTATCTACCCCATCTATTTACTTATATGACAATCGTATAGAGCGTCATACTTTCCCTTTAAAAGGGGATTTAGGAAGCAAACTCCTCGCCCTATAATAAAAGAGCTCTATCTAGCCTACAAAAGCTCGAACGAGTAGGAATATCATAATTTTAAAGAAGACTAGGGTCAACCAACCTAGAAGAAACACAAATAGAGATAGGTCAACTGATTAATAGATATACTTGTTAAGTGACACAAACACAAGTACATAAGGAACTATATCATCACCTCTGGGTCGGAAAGTGTTCTTGCCTCTATCATTAGCTCAGGTAGTCCCTATTTATGGTGTTTTAGTCACCTTTCAATGGCTTCCTTAATTATGTGCAAGGAATTTCCCTATTTATTAATAGCAAGAAGTCTGTACTTCCAAATGCAAAAACCCTAATTAGGATGATTGTTCTCGCGGCTACTGGATTCGTATACTCATTGAAGATGTTTCTTTTGAGAAGTGGTACTCATCATTATTCTTTTCAAAATGGGTTTTTTCTGTCCAAGCTCCTAATCCTAGCTTTATAGTCTTATATAGTTTTATAAAGAACTTGGTCCCATATGAACTAAAAAATTCAAATCAATAATTTTTCCACACAAAATAGGGAAAGAGAATGAACTAGAACAAAGTGGATTTAATTCACTCCAGCACTAAAAACATTTTCTACTTTCACCTTCTTTAGTAGTATTTTAGGCTTTAATAGGTGCATCACCTTACAACCTATATATCCACCGTCATAAGTAAACCTATAGGTAATCTATCTAATTCGAGAGTCTCTAAATTATTCTTCCAGATAGGTATACCACAAGGCATAGGATATTCTACCATCATATATAGCCGTCGTGGGCATGTTCCTCTCTAAGGAGGTCTGGTCTAATCAAAGTCAACTACCTCACATAGAATACGGGGTATGTTTTCACTGAGCTGGTCGCTTGAGTCTATAGGATACCTATCCTATCCGTTTTTCTACAAGGTCTACTTTCAAACTGGGCCAATACTTTAGGTTGTTTAAGTAGGTTTCGGGATAGGGATTCCCATATCTCTCTTAACTCTTGGCGATGTTTCATTTCCAATTGGGCTTGGTTCTTTTGTTTAAGTAGGCTTGGGTTAGGGTGAAATCCGAAGATCTATGAATGAATGCTGGCTATTCTTACCAAATACAGGTAAAACATCTACAAAAAAAATACTTGTTGAACATCTGATGGCACCTTGCTCTGACCTGAGCTATGCAATAACAAGATCTCCTTCGGTCCTTGTTATATGTGCTTGATGGCCCTTATAATACAATCACCTAGGGAATTCTTACTCGAGGTGTTCCAAGAGTCTCCGCTAGTTTAACCGCGTCCAGTAGACTGTAACACCCCGTATTCAAGTACGTGTATTATTCTTATTTATATGGAATTAATATTTTTTATTATTTTATTTATACCAGAATTCGCCTGTCGATGGTTCCATGAGAAGGTTATTGAATAAGCTTTCCAATGATATAAATATTTACAAAAATGGATAGGTTTCAGATATAATCGAGCACGTTCAAAACTATAAACGGTGGCCGGGATTTTTGGGAATAGTAAATGAGCAGGCCAGCCAAATTTTTGGGTCAACTTCGAATGATAATAACTACCTTAATATAATGAACTGGGAAAGTTGTGACCTATTAAAAGAAAGATCTTTGAGTATTCTTTCCAATGCAATTGGTTTCATCCAATTCCAACATCTGAGTAAGGAGTTATACTCATTTTACTTTAGCATATCAAAACAGATTTTTAGGGTCAACTTTAAACGACCATAACTCCTTGTATAGGACGAACTAGGTGGCCTACTTTTTATGAAATAAAACTTTGAATTATCCTTCCAACGATATAAATTTTACCCAAATCCGATATTGGAGCAAAGAGTTATGGTCGATCTACTTTAGCTTACCAAAACAGTCCACCAAAGGACAGATTTGACATTATTTAAATTTTAAAGGCATTTTGGTCATTTTCTATTATATTATGGATGGGAATATGTGTATATATACATGCATATGAGTTCCAAAACTCATTTTCATCATCAATCATTGAGGAAGAACAAACCCTAGCCAAATTTGACCTTTAAATTACTTTTGATTCAACCGTAGGAATTCCAAAGTAATCTAATAACTGCGTTTGTCATCTCGAGAGTTTTGAATGGCACCTATTATTTGTCCAAATAGGATTTCATAATCAAGAGGTGAATTCTAAGGTATGAATATTGTTTGCCTTTGTTCTTTTCCATATGTATATGTGTGATAGAGGATTATATGTATTGGTTGTTATGGAAATAGGGTTACAGACTATTTTGCATGGTTTGATTGTATTGAATTGTGGAAGGTGGGTATGGTAATTGAGTTATTGAAGGTGAATATGGTAATTGAGTTATGGAAGGTGGATATGGTGATATACTATTGAATTGATGATTATTTATGTCTATGGATCAATTTGGTTTAATGGATTGGTTGGAAGGATAAATGAATTCCAAACTTGATATTGGAGGATGTTGTATGAATATGCATGACATGTGAATGTAATTGGAGTATAAGAGGGTTAAAATGACACCCTTTATGGTGTAATTAAGGCTTACTGCTTAACCACTAGTTTGGTGAAGTCAAATAATTGAATTGTGACATTTGGTTGCTAATACTAGTTTGCTATATATGTTCATTGTAGATAAGTAATCTGAAAAGACGGGAAGTCCATTTAGGACTAGTATTGAAGATTGACAGTCAGGTATGTAAAGCATACTCTATACCATATCTTTGGCATGAAAGTGAACAATTGTTTTATTAAGAAAGTTTCCAAAGTTATTCAGTAAAATGTGATCCATAATGGTTTTGTGTGATGTCCTACATTACCAAAGAACTTGTTTCCACCCTACAAGATGTCAAGACATTCCAATACTTGTTTTCCAAATCTTACATGTTTATTGCACTAATGAATGTCAGAAGGTATCCGATTACTCAAACAAGATCTATGTGCTATTAGTGACTCCAAAATGTTTCATTGATATACCAATAAGTTCCTACTTCATTGTTATGGCATTGATGACTCCAAAATACTTCATTGATGTGCCAATGAGTTCTTACTTCATTGTTATTTCATTGATGGTCTATTTATATGTCTCTTATTGATGTATCATTGTTTCAAAGTATCAAAAATGTGGTGGCGACCGAAATAACAATCTCAAAGATTAATTGAACTAAGTGATGGAAGTTCTCCCTTATCGGGTGGTATCCCAGGGGCATAAGCCTATCATGAGTCGATCCCTATTTATGTATTTATGGGTGGTATCCCAGGGGCATAAGCCTATCATGGGTCGATCACAGTTGATATGTACTGGAGGCAGCCTAATGGTCACAGTACAGTACAGTAATGATTACAAAGATGATAAGAACAAAGGTAAAGTGATTGAATAAATACAATGTATAGTTTGTCACAAGTTCTAGTAAGTGTGGTCCACTCCTATTATGATTTATTCACTTGTTTCTGATTTCTATTGAGCTCCTATATCATATGTGATTAGCTACAGCTTTACACACTCAGTATATATTTGGTACTGATGTCCCCCATGGGGAACCTGTATTTCATGCTGCAGGCATAGGTACCTCAGCTCATACACCGCACAAGTAGGAGCTAGGATATCCTGCTACTTTTGGTGAGCTCTAGTTTGCTTCGGGGATTTTTGTGTAATATCCAGTCACTTTTGGTATTGTATAGAAGTTAGTTATATGACGGGGTGTGTCCCAACCTTAGTTAAACTCTGTGTATTATCTAGAGGCTTTGTAGACCTAATGTACAGTCAAGGTGGTGTTTTGTTAATAGACGTGATGGCTCCAACGGCCAAGTATTGTATATACATATATATGTGTGTGCTCGAGCTTATACAGGTGATTATTTGCTTTTATATGCGACATGATGTTGTCTGAATTTTGGATTGTCATAGAGGTATGCATGGGAAGTATAAGGTTATGAGTTGGTTCTCCCGGGCCTCCTTGGTTGCAGGTGCTAGTCCGCCCTGATAGGATTTGAGGCGTGACAATAGTGGTATCAGATAAGTTTGTCCTAGTGAGTCTACAAAGACGTGTCTTTGTAGATTCTTATTTATCGGTGTGTCGTGCACATTTAGGAATTGTTTCTTTTTCTTCATGTCTTAGATCGTGCAATAGATCCTATATTGTATATGAAGTCATAGTTGACCACTGAATCCATTTGTTTCTCTTATTATAGTAATGATACCGGTTACCAGAAGCAAGAATACCAGTAAAGAAGTAGATATGGCTGCCGGAGAGGGGTCTAGTAAGTCACCCACTATACAAGCTAATCAAAGTGAGGCTCCAGCTAAGCATGGATCAGAAACTTCTTCCACTCCGGAAGAAATAAGGGGGAGGAGAACTATATCCCCAGAGCCACCTATTAGTGCTGTTGATCAAGATCTTAGAAATGCAGTGCAAATTTTGACTTATATAGTTGCTGGGCAAGCCATTACTACCACGGGTCCTAGTGGTACAGATAGGGCAGCTAGCGTTCGAACACAGAATTTTCTTAAGATGGATCCTCCCACTTTTACTGGATCAGATCTTAACGAGGACCCACAGGACTTTATTGATCAAATTTAAAAGGCCTTAGATGTTATGCATATAATGGGTAGAGAGACAGTTGAGTTAGCGGTGTATAGATTCAAAGGAGAGGCTATATATTGGTACGAGGATGGGAAATGATCTAGGGGTATTAATGCACCCCCAGCTACTTGGAAAGAGTTCAAAGAGGCATTTCTTGATCATTATCTTCCATTCAAGATTCGTCAGGCCCGTGCAGATCAGTTTTTAAATCTTCGTTAGGGAAATATAAGCGTGAGAGAGTACAGTCTCTGATTTAATTCCTTGTCGAGATATGCTCCTAATATTGTAGATACTATGGATGATGGAGTTCATCAATATGTGGATAGGCTGGATCCATATCTGGTTAGAGATTGTACTATTTCTGCTTTGAACAAAGATATGGACATAGCGAGGATCCAAGCTTTTGCATAAAAAATGGAAGATCAGAGGCAGAGGAGAAGAACACAGGAATTAGAAAGAGGATATTCCAACAGGGCCAGATCTACAGGGAAGTTCATAGCATCCCAAGGAGGGTTCAGACCATAGTTTTCTGCTAGACCACCTAGGCCATTATCTTCTTATTCTGCAACTAGTGCCCTACCACAGTTCCAAGGGTCCAGAGGAAATCAATTTGGGCATAGAAGTGAGAGTCAGAGTTCGCGGACAGTGGGGTACCAAGGGCAAGGGAATATGAGCCAATTGAGACCTCCTCAAGATCCATACAATAAATATGGAAGGTATCATTTGGGCACATGTCAGTTGGGGACCAATGTTTGCTTTTGATGCGACATGTCGGGGCATATGATAAGAGAATGCCTATGAAGGGGCATAGGGGGTATGGTATAACCTACGGGGTCATTTTTTGCATCATCATCATCGATGCCTTATTCAGGAAGGGGTGCAGAACCAATGGGTTATGTTAGAGGTGATAGAGGAGCCACGAGTTCTAGCGGGGATCAAAATCGTATGTATGCTCTAGCGGATAGAGAGAATTTAGAGTCTTCCCCAGATGTGGTTATAGGTACATTGTCTATCTTTTCATTCGATGTATATGCCTTAATTGATTCCAGTTCTACATTATCTTATGTTACTCCATTAGTTGCTAGAAAGTTTGAAAGAATACCCGAACTGTTAGTTAAGCCATTTGAAGTGTCCACACCGGTTGGGGAATCTATTATAGCTAGAAGGGTTTACCAAAACTGCATAGTAATTGTTTATGGTCGTGATATGATGGCTGATCTCGTGGAGTTAGAAATGGTAGATTTTGATGTTTTAATGGGTATGGACTGGTTGGCGTCTTGTTATACCACAATTGATTGCTACACGAAAAAGGTATATTTCCATTTTCCAAATGAATCAGTCCTTGAATGGAAAGGTGAAATTGGTGCACCAAGAGGTAGATTTATTTCTTATTTTAAGGCAAGAAGAATGATTTTCAAGGGATACATATATCATTTAGTTAGAGTAAGGGATACAGAAGCGGAACCACCAACTCTTCACGCTGTTCCGGTGGTAAATTAATTTTTTGATGTATTTCCTGAAGATCTTCTAGGTTTGCCTCCTGAACAAGAAGTAGAGTTTGGTATTGATGTAATACCAGGAACCCAACCAATCTCCATTCCTCCATATAGAATGGCCCCAGCAGAATTACGAGAATTGAAAGAGCAATTGAAAGATTTGCTAGAGAAGGGATTCATAAGGCCTAGTATGTCCCCCCGGGGCCCACTAGTGTTATTTATGCACAAAAAGAATGGCTCGCTGAGGATGTGTATTGATTATTGGCAATTGAATAAGGTGACTATTAAGAATAAATATCCTCTCCCAAGAATTGATGATATATTTGATCAGTTACAGGGCGCCAAGTGTTTTTCTAAGATTGATTTGAGGTCAGGTTACCACCAAGTGAGGGTCAAAGAGAAGGATATACCCAAGACAGTTTTCCGAACACGGTATGGTCATTATGAGTTTTTATTTATGTCATTTGGTTTAACAAATGCACCCGCAGCTTTTATGGATTTGATGAATAGGGTGTTTAAGACATTCCTAGATGTATTTGTGATAGTTTTTATAGATGATATTCTAGTTTATTCTAGATCAGAAGAGGACCATGCCAATCACTTACGACAGATATTACAGACTTTTCATGATTGTAAGATTTATGCAAAGTTCTCTAAATGTGAGTTTTGGTTAAAGTCGGGTGCATTTTTGGGTCATATTGTATCTAGTGAAGGGATAAAGGTTGATGCTCAAAAGATAGAAGCTGTGAAGAACTGGCAAATGCCCACAACGCCTATAGAGATTCGTAGTTTTCTCGGGTTGGAGATTTGTTGAAGGCTTTTCTTCCATTTCGGCACCCTTAACCAAGCTAACCCATAAAGCATCCAAATTCTAATGGAATGATGCTTGTGAGAAGAGAGTTCAAGATTTAAAGAACAAGTTGATTTCTACAACCGTGTTGGTACTTCCAGAAGGCATCGAAGGGTATACAGTGTATTGTGATACTTCTAGAATTAGTTTAGGATGTGTATTTATACAGTATGGTAAGGTAATATCATATGCTTCTAGACAATTACGGCCACATCAGAAAAATTATCCTACATACGATCTTGAGCTGGCAGCAGTTATTTTTGCTTTAAAGATATGGTGCCACTAGTTATATAGGGTTCATGTTGATATATATACTAACCATAAGAGCTTGCAATATATTTTTAATTAGAAGGATCTAAATTTAAGGCAGCGGAGATGGCTTGAACTATTAAAGGACTACGATATTGATATCTTGTAACATCCAGGGAAAGCAAATGTGGTAGCTAATGCGTTAAGTCGTAAGGCTATGATGGCGCCTATAGAAAGGCAAAGGATGATTAAAGATCTTCACCAGTTAGCTAGTTTGGGAGTTCGCCTTTTTGAAACTCCGGATAAAGAGCTTATCGTACATAATGCTGCGGGATCTTCATTAGTAGCTGAAGTGAAAGAGAAGCAATATGCAGATCCTATTTTATTATAGCTTAAAGAAAACGTTCAGAGTGGTGCGACCAAGGCATTTGAGCTTACGCGAGAAGGAGTACTTCAGTGCCAAAACCAATTGTGTGTGCCAAATGTAGACGGGCAAAGAAAGAAGATTATGATAGAGGCACATTGTTCAAGGTATTCCATTCATCCAGGATCAACCAAAATGTATAAAGATTTGAAAGATATGTATTGGTGGAATGACATAAAGAAGAGCATTGCAGAATTTGTAGCTGAATGTCCAAATTGTCAAAGAGTTAAAGTTGAGCACCAAAAACTCGGAGGTTATATGCAATGCATTGATCTTCCAAGCTGGAAGTAGGACATGATCAACATGGATTTCGTTATTGGTTTGCCTTGTACATCTCGGAAGTTTGATTCTTCATTGGTGATTGTTGATAGGCTTACCAAATCTGCACATTTCCTACCAGTTAGGACCACTTACACAGTTGAAGAGTATGCGAAGCTGAACATTAAATAGATCGTCTGATTACATGGAGTGCCAATTTCTATTATATCAGATCAGGGAACCCAATTTACCTCAAACTTTTGGAAGTCTTTTCAGAGGTGTTTGGGAACACAAGTGAAATTGAGTATAGCTTTTCACCCTCAAGCAGATTGACAAGCAGAACGTACCATCCAAACACTTGAAGATATGCTACGAGCTTGTGTAATAGATTTTAAGGGCAACTGGGATGATCATTTACCTCTTATTGAGTTTTCCTACAATAATAGCTATCATTCCAGTATCAAAATGACACCATATGAAGCTTTATATGGAAGGAGGTGTAGATCACCAATAGGATGGTTCGAAGTGGGTGAAACTCTTTTGTTCGGACCGGATCTTGTTTATCAAGCTAAAGAGAAGGTTAAAGTAATTCAGCAACGACTGAAAATAGCCCAAAGTCGACACAAGTCATATGCGGATAGTAGAAAGAGAGGGCTAGAGTTTTCTATAGGTGATTAGGTATTTTTGAAGGTATCACCAATGAAAGAGGTAATGAGATTTGGTAAGAAAGGGAAGTTGAGTCTACGTTATATAGGCCCGTATAAGATCACTCAAAGGTTTGGACAAGTTGCATATGAATTAGAGCTACCCCAAGAGCTCTCATCAGTACATCTGGAATTTCATATGTCAATGCTTCAAAAGTGTATCAGAGATCCATCACATATCACTTCTACTGAGGATGTGCAATTTATGGAAGATCTTACCTATGAGGAAGTGCCTATTGCTATTCTAGATCGCCAAGTTAAGAAGATGAGAAATAAAGAGATAGCATCTGTGAAAGTACGTTGGAGAAATCATCAAAGGGAAGATATTACATGGGAAGATGAGGAAGAAATGAAATCTAAGTACCCTCATTTGTTCAAAGATGAAGAGGAAGTTCAAGAAACAGAGTTAGAACATTAACAAGTAAGGTTTTTTATATATGCATAGTATTTATGTGATGATGTGAATATTAATGATGGACTTGAACTTGATTCGGTTGAATAGCTACGCAAACATTCCAGGGCGAATGTACTAAAGGGGGGAAGGATGTAACACCCCGTATTCAAGTACGTGTATTAATCTTATTTATATGGAATTAATTTTTTTAATTATTTTATTTATACCAGAATTTGCCCGTCAATGGTTCCATACGAAGGCTATTGAATAAGATTTCAAATGATATAAATATTTCCAAAAATCGATAGGTTTCGTATATAATCAAACACGTTTGAAACTTTAAAACGGTGGCCGGGATATTTGGGAATAGTAAATGTGCAGGAAAATTTCCTGCACACAAACTACTGAGGCCAGCTGAATTTTTAGGTCAAATTCTAATGCTCATAACTCCCTTAATATAATGAACTGGGAGATCTACAACATATGAAAATAAATATATTTCACACTTCTTTCCAATGCAATTGGTTTCATCCAAATCCAACGTCTGAGTAAGGAGTTATACTCGTTTTACTTCAGCCTATCAAAACAGATTTTTAGGGTCAACTTCAAACAAACATTACTCTTTGTACAGGACGAACTAGGTGGCCTACTTTATATGAAATGAAATCCCTTTAAATTATCGTTCAAGCTATACCAATTTCACCCAAATCTGATATCAGAGCAAAGAGTTATGGTCGATCTACTTTAGCTTATCAAAACAGTCCACCAAAGGACAGATTTGACATTATTTAACTTTTAAAGGCATTTTGGTCATTTCCTATTATATTATGGACGGGAATATGTGTATATATACATGTATATGAGTTCAAAAACTCATTTTCATCATCAATCATTGAGGAAGAACAAACCCTAGCCAAATTTGACCTTTAAATTACTTTTGATTCAACCGTAGAAATTCCAAAGTAATTCGATAACTGCGTTTGTCATCTCGAGCGCTTCGAACGACACCTATTGTTTGTGAAAATAGGATTGCATAATCAAGAGGTGAATTATAAGGTATGAATATTGTTTGCATTTGTTCTTTTCCATATGTATATGTGTGATAGAGGATTATATGTATTGGTTGTTATTGAAAGGTGATAGAAATAGGGTTACGGACTATTTTGCATGGTTTGGTTGTATTGAATTGTGGAAGGTGGATATGGTAATTAAGTTATAGAAGGTGGATATGGTAATTGAGTTATGGAAGGTGGATATGGTGATATACTACTGAATTGATGATTATTTATGTCTATGGCTCAATTTGGTTTAATGGATTGGTTGGAAGGATAAATGAATCCAAACTTGATATTTGAGGATGTTGTATGAATATGCATGGCTTGTGAATGTAATTGTAGTATAAGAGGGTTAAAGTGACACCCTTTATGGTGTAATTAAGGCTTACTACTTAACCACTAGTTTGGTGAATTCAAATAATTGAATTGTGATGTTTGGTTGCTAATACTAGATTGCTATATATGTTCATTGTAGATAAGTAATCTGAAAAGACGGGAAGTCCATTTGGGACTAGTATTGAATATTGAAAGTCAGGTATGTAAAGCATACTCTATACCATATCTTTGGCATGAAAGTGAACAATTGTTCTATTAAGAAAGTTTCCAAAGTTATTCAGTAACATGTGATCCATAATGGTTTTATGTGATGTCCTACGTTACCAATGAACTTGTTTCCACCCTACAAGATGTCAAGACATTCCAATACTTGTTTTCCAAATCTTACATGTTTATTGCACTAATGAATGTCAGAAGGTATCCGATTACTCAAACAAGATCCATGTGCTATTAATGACTCCAAAATATTTCATTGATATACCAATAAGTTCCTACTTCATTGTTATGGCATTGATGACTCCAAAATACTTCATTGATGTGCCAATGAGTTCTTACTTCATTTTTATTGCATTGATGGTCTATTTATATGTCTCTTATTGATGTATCATTGTTTCAAAGTATCAAAAATGCGGTGGCGACCAAAATAACAATCTCAAAGATTAATTAAACTAAGTGATGGAAGTTCTCTCTTATCGGGTGGTATCCCAGGGGCATAAGTCTATCATGAGTCGATCCCTATTTATGTGTTTATGGGTGGTATCCCAGGGTCATAAGCCTATCATGAGTCGATCCCATTTGATATGTACTGGAGGCAGCCTAATGGTCACAGTACAGTACAGTAATGATTACAAAGATGATAAGAACGAAGGTAAAGTGATTGAATAAATACAATGTACAGGTTGTCATAAGTTCTAGTAAGTGTGGTCCACTCCTATTACGATTCATTCACTTGTTTCTGATTTCTATTGAGCTCCTATATCATATGTGATTATCTACAGCTTTACATACTCAGTACATATTTTGTACTAACGTCCCCCACGGGGGACCTGCATTTCATGCTGCAGGCACAGGTACCTCAGCTTATACACCACACAAGTAGGAGCTAGGATATCCAGCTACTTTTGGTGAGCTCCAGTTTGCTTCGGGGCTTTCCGTGTCATATCCAGTCACTTTTGGTATTGTATAGAAGTTATTTATATGGTGGGGTGTGTCTCAACCTTAGTTAAACTCTGGGTATTGTCTAGAGGCTTTGTAGACCTAATATACAGTCAAGGTGGTATTTTGTTAATAGACGTAATGGCTCCAATGGCCAAGTATTGTATATACATATATATGTGTGCTCGAGCTTATACAGGTGATTATTTCCTTTTATATGCGACATGATGTGATCCGAATTTCAGAATGTCATAGAGGTATGCATGGGAAGTATAAGGTTATGAGTTGGTTCTCCCGGGCCTCTTCAGTTACGGGTGCCAGTCCGCCCCAATAGGATTTATGGTGTGACATAGACTCCCTCTTCCACTCATCCCCTTGTGTCTATATTCTCCTATGTGTCTACATATTTCATTTTTAGTTGTTATAATACATATTAGCCTCTTCCTATGCCTCTTCATGTTTCTACTCTTGTAGGGAATTCTCTAGTGGTGGATTAGGTATACCGATCTTTTGTAGTTACCTTTGTAGGGAAAGAGATTTGGGTAGACTTGATTATCATAGATATGGTTGAATTTTGATGTTATCTTTGGTACGAATTAGTTAGCTTCCTATAATGCTATTTTTGATTTTTATGACAAGACCATGACCTGAGCGACTCTGGGTGTACTAACATTAGCTTTGAAGGGTACTCTTATTTGGTTTGAAGGGTGTTATATCTCTTTTACCTGCTCACTATATGGTAGAGAGAGGGTGATGTATATTTGGCTTATGTTCGTGATACTACTGTTACCTTAAAACATCCTATAGATTCTACTTGAGTTGTTTGTGAGTTTTGGATCTGTTCCCTATGAATTTACCTAATATCCTTTTGGATTGTGATATTGATTTTTCTATTGATGTGGAACCAAGAATCAAGCCCATATCCATTCCACCATATAGGATGGCCTCGACTGAGTTAAAGGAAGAAAGGAATAGTTGCATGATTTTATTGAGTAAAGGGTTCAATAACTGTCACTTTGTTTAACTATCGATAGTCAATACACATAAAGAGTACACTAGGCCTAGTGTATCTCCTTGGGGTGCTCTTGTCTTGTTTGTAAGGAAGAAGGATAGTTTTATTCGTATGTGTATGGACTATCGATAGTTAAACAAAGTGACAGTTAAGAACAAGTATCCTCTTCCTCATATTGATGATCTTTT
This sequence comes from Capsicum annuum, assembly GCF_002878395.1. Classification (NCBI taxonomy): domain Eukaryota; kingdom Viridiplantae; phylum Streptophyta; class Magnoliopsida; order Solanales; family Solanaceae; genus Capsicum; species Capsicum annuum. The sequence continues at coordinate 188,786,753 of NC_061111.1, forward strand.
TTACCAACTTTAGGGTGATTTTATGTTCTCAAGGATTGATTTGAGATTCGGGTATCACCAGTTGAAGATTAGAGATTTGAATGTTCCGAAGATGGCCTTGCAAACTCGATATGGTTATTATGAGTTTTTGGTCATGTCTTTTGGGTTAAGTAATGCCCGAACAACATTCATGGAGTTGATGAATTGGGTATTTCCACTATATCTCAACTTTTTTGTGATTGTATTTATAGATGAAATCTTGGTTTATTCCAAGAATAAGTCTACTCATGTGAGACACTTGAGGACTGTACTTCAAAGATTGTGTGATGAGAAGCTGCATGCCAAGTTCTCCAAGTGTGCATTTTGATTGGATTCTATCTCTTTTTTGGATTACGTGGTAACCAAGGATGGCAGTATGGTTGATCCGACCATGATTGCAATAATTTATGATAGGGCTAGACGTACTTTTCCTACCAAAATTTATTCATTGGTTTAGTTGGTTATTATCGGCCTTTTGTTGAAGGTTTGTTTTATAAACTGCAACTCCATTGATCAAGTTGACTCAGAAGAAGGTTGTATTTTAGTAGTCGAAGTCTTGTGTGAAGATCTTCCAAAATCTCAAAGAGGTGTTGACTTCGACCCCTATCTTGACCTTATCTAAGTAGGGTGTGGCATTTACCATATTTTGTGATGCTTCTTGAATTAGTTTGGGTGCAGTGTCGATGAAAGATAGTGAGATGATTTCTTATGCCTCTTGTTAGTTGAAGACTCATAATATGCATTACCCTACCCATGATTTGGAGTTAGAAGCAGCGGTGTATGTGTTGACGTTGCGGAGTCATTACTTGTATGGAGTTCCTTGCAAGGTTTTCATAGATCATCACTGCCTTCAATACTTCTTCAACCAGCGAGATCTTAATATGGCACAGAGGCACGTTGACTTGATTTCTTTAAGGATTATGATCTCATTATTCATTACCATCCGAGTAAGGCCAATGTGGTTATGGATGCCTTGATCCAGAAAATGACTAGTATGGGGAGTTTAGCTTATCTCTTGACTCAGGAGCAGGCTTTAGCACTTAATCTAACCAGATGGTTAGACTTGATATTTTGATATTTGGATATGTGTTAGACATTTTGGATACTAGATCTTCTTTGATGGAGCAGATTCAAGCTCACCAGTTTGATGATGATAGTCTGAGGGTGATTCAAGATAAGGTGTTGAGTGGCGAGGCTAAGGCAACATCTCTTGATTATGATGAGGATTGGTGATTCACAATCTGCAAAAAACCCTCAACAAAACATCGATTATATCCCGCCAAACCAATGAAACTCCAAATTTAGGCAGGAAAAGTAGGTCAATCTCAATCACGAATTGCCACTATCTTAGTCTGATCAACCATAATAGAATTCTTGCTCACCACAAGACCCAGGAGAGAAATTGAATCCTACCAAAACTCACACTTAGAAAACCTTGCATACAACTTCTCATAACGCAACCTCTGGCATGAAATTTGCAAATGCTTTACATGGTCAATTTAACTCTTATAATAAACCAAGATGTCATCTATAAATACAGTCATAAAGAGTTGAGATATGATTCAAAACTCAGTTCATCAACTCTATCATCACTACTGGGGAATTGGTCAATCTAAAAGACATGACCAAGAACTCAAAATGACTGTATCCAGTCGAAAAAGTTGTCTTTGGAACATTCGATACTCTAATCTTCACTAGTGATACCCGAATTTAAAATCAATCTTGAAAAACATCGAAGCTCTATGAACCTGGTCAAAAAGATCAACAATATGTGGAAGAGGATACATGTTCATAATTGGCACTTTGTTGAATTTCCTATAATCAATACGCATACGCATAGAACTATCCTTCTTCTTTACAAATAAGATCGGAGCACCCCAAGGAGGTATACTAGGTCTAATAAATCCCTCACTCAACAAATCTTGCAACTTCTTCTTTAATTCCTTCAACTCGGTTGGGGACATCCTACAGGGAGGAATATAAATGGGCTTGGTGCCCGACTCCACATCAATAGAAAATTCAATATCATGATCCATAAGCATACTAGGAAAATCCATAGGAAATACATCCATGAACTTGTGAACAACCCAAATAGGATCCACAGGAGGTGGTGGGGCAACACTAATATAAAAAACATGGGCCAAATAAAGAAAAAAATCCTATCCATCGTGTGATGAGCATACATAAAAGATATACCACCCTTTAGACCTGAATTTGGCGTATCCTTCCAAGCTAACCTCGGCACACCCGACATAGCTAAGGTCACAGTCTTGGCATAACAGTCCAAAATATCATGATAAGGATCTAACCAATGCATATTCCGGATAACATAAAAATCAATCAAATCTACCCAAGTCTCATGGCCTGCAAAGGTAACCACACAAGATCGGTACTCCCGATCACTACTAAAGAATCTTTTATGGGGTAGAAACATACGGATGCATAGCAAGGGGCTCGCATGCAACATTAAATCTAGAATCAAAATAGGTAGACATATAGGAGAATGTAGATCCAGGGTCAAGTAACACGAAAGCAAATCTGAAGCAAACTGGGATGATACCTAAAATAACTATATTAGAAACCTCTGCCTAGGGTCTCTTAGGGATAGCATAAAACTGTCCACGTCTGCTCCTGGACTACATAACCTTGTGACTCCCTCTATGAGAACCCCTATATCTACCTCTAGTACCTCTATCACCACTTTTACCACTCTATGAATCACCTCTCACTGCAAAAATTGAAGTAAGGCGTAGTTAAAGATAAGAACTCTACTGAGTGTATCCATACATATGTTGAGGGAAATATTGGACCACATGGCCAAAATAATCACATAAAAAAATCCTCAATGGCTTGAATTGATAAGGTATAGGTGAACTATAACGACCACCTTATCCTAAATAACAAATCCTAGAACCTTCACCCGCATGACTTGACACCTGGCTACCAAAAGTCGCAAAACTTGAAAGTTTACCACCCGATTCCAACAATGTGGCCTGAAATAACCTATCATAATAAACACAGGAACCTCTACCAAGAGAAATATCTACTCAGAAAGATGTCTAGTAAACCTACTCTGATGGCGCACCTTTATGGTGCCTGCTTGAGTAACCTAGATAATAGACTCGATTATCTTGGAATGCTTAATGGTACTCTGGAAAGAAGCCTGTAAAACTAAAATCTGAGTTTTATCCAACTGATAAGTACCATTTAACCCCTTTACAAACTTTCAAATCCGTTCAAACTCGATAGAGATGGTAGCACCTGAATACCTAGATAAAGTATGGAAACAAGCCTCATAATCAGCAATACACATCAAGCTTTGCTCCAAATGATCAAACTCATCACACATCTAATATTGCAAGTATATGGTACAAATCACTCTATAAAGGCCTTAGAAAATTGATTCTAAATCATAACAGGAAAACCCAAAGGTCTACAACTAGCATACGTCCTCCACCAATCCATAGCCACATCTATCAATCAATAGGTAGTATAAAAAAACTCCATGATAATTAAGTGATAAAAGATTATGTAACTTCTCCTTAAATCAATCAAGAACTCGCAGGGATCCTCAACAATAGCTCCATTAAACTTGGGTGGACCTAAGAGAATAAACCTCTGAAATCTCTTATAGTCATCAGAATAAATAACTATACTTGAAGTAACTAGAGAAATAGTAAGTCTAACTGACAATGAATCTACATGTGGGGGTACCATAGATGATTTTTGTACCATAGAAATAGAAATATCGTAAGCAGCTGTCGGCACTAATAGTGGAACATTGCTCAAAGTCTGATGAATACTAGGTACACTCAAGGATATACCCTCCAAATGACTTAAGAGATGAACTAAAAGACCCTGAAGCACTAGGGTATCAATTTAATCATGCAGGATCTGAGTTGGCCCCGTATCTATTGTCTGATAATCATCACTAAAATACACAATCTCAGGCTTGAAGGGGCGTCTCTAACACGTCTTCTAATTAAGCCAGTTCATCATGCCCGTTCTCAACCTCTAGACAGTCCATGACCCCTCTCTCTCCTTCTATATTGGGCTCCATCCTTCTCATGATCCAATTTATAAAGTCATGATAGCAACTACAAAAATCCACCAGTAGGTAAGCTGACCCATAGGCCAGAATTGCTTGTAACAGACTATCCAGATAAATCAATGAAAATGCAGGATAAATATAATGCAAGGGCTAATATATATATAAAGTAGTCCTGAAACCTGGTGAAGTTAGTACAAGAGATTTTAGTACAATAAGATTACAAGGTTCGATGCTGAATAAATACTCAAATATAACCTATCTCTTAATATAATATAGAGATCAGTGTAAAACAAAAGAGGGAGAATAGTAGTACTTTGATGCTAGGAGCTCACTCTAAATCTTTGATCAATAGCTGCTTAGTAGGAGGTACACAATAATGGTGAGAACCTGAATTATGATCTGCAGGCTACATAAGTGTAGTATGAGTACCAAACATGTGGTACTCAATGAGAAACTACCAACTGAGCTCCAAAGATAATGCAAAATAGATAACATGCAAAGCAGAAATATAAATTACTGGCAACTATGCAGAAAGCTAACATAATATAGCTAGAGAAGATATAAGGATAAACTATCCTATTCTAGACATATTCAGGAACTAAAGTACTATACCGTATATCATTGACTAATATATAGAAATAAAGAGTTGAAGAAGGAGATATAATAGTATACAAGGCCAAGGAACATATATACAATATGAAAAAATAAGGGAAGAGTGGGATATATGGCAATACCATAGCTTGTGTTATATATATATATATATATGCATATAGGTGTATAAGACTAACTCAAAGGTAACAACCTAAGGTAGACATCCTAACCAATCCAGGGAATCCTAACCAAGTACTAAAGCTAATACAATCATGACCAAGGCCTATAGACAAGTGTCTAACCACGAATACACTATCCATACTGATATTTACTGTAAAAAGGAAAGGGATCAAAATGATACCTCCAGTCACAACAGCAACCCATAATCAGCCTACCACGAACTAACAATAATAACAATAATAAAATATTTGGCTAGTCCGAACAAACAATGCCTACTGACATCCTCATAAATTCAAAAGGTTCAATCAATACTCAACAAACAACAATCAAAGCCTATACCTACGAAACCCCTCATAAAGCTAATAGATATACACACCAAACAACATACTGGTGTTAGGCAATGCGTAAGCATGAATGACCAAAGTAGATCAAAAATACCATAATGGATCCAAGTGCCATAACGTACCTAGTGTATTGACCTCCTCCAGCTAAATGCTCATAAAGATAAGACCTCTAACGACCTCTTTTCTCTGGCACGATGGCTCACAGACAAAGGGGTCCCTAGGGAATTTGGGAATATCCATATACACTGACCTAGTCCTGATCTAGAATTTACAATAGCCATCATTATCAACCTACTGTGTGCAGTACCATAGAGACGTATATATAATAAATGCACAAAGTCAAACTATTGCTAAAAAGTATGTAAATCCATTATCCAAGATCAACTCTGAGACTAAATCATCATAATAGAGTAGAAAGGGTTGAAATTTCTAATGACCAAAGTAAATGGTTTTGGCAAAATAGTGAGTAAATCATGGATCAAAATTTATCTCGATCTAATTTTTAAAATATCATTTTTAGTTCTAAAACCTCATAAATCATTAAATAAGGTGGTACAATTCCCTTTTTATAAAAGAACCCCATCATAAGAAGGAAAAGTAGGAATAAATCCCAAAAATAATAGTAGAATCATGATTTTAGTTGGAATCATACCACAAAGTGAGCATGAAAGCATCAAAATCTACGCCATATTACCAGTATCCAAACAATAAAACCATGTGTGTCCAAGACTCTATAGATTGAAGCCGCGTTGTTTATAAGTATAGCATACTCACTTAGGATCCAACTGATATCGCAATCACACCTCAGGCCATACAGTCTATAACTAGCATAAATGTATACTATAATACGGGGAAAACGATGATCCAATCCACTAAGTCAAGTAATAAATCTTATACTAAAGGGTCCTTAGTATCAACTTTGATTAACATACTAGAAATCTTGGGTGATAGGATCCTAGAGTCACAATAAGTATTTCATTTTAAGGGTTAATTCACCCATCTATCACTAAACTCCTAGATTAGGCTTAGTTATGGTATTCAACCCATAATCAATACTAAGATTCTTACCTAACATGCAATATATATCATACATTATCTCGTGAAGAAGAGTAGACCAAAGCCTAACTTGATGCCAAACTGTAAATCCTTAAATCAACCCTAAATTGTCTGTGTTTGTTCTATGATCCCAAAATGCAACCATGCTATAAAAATAGAAATCTATACATCATTGGGATAAAAATTAGACCCATATTACTAAATAAAGGGTCGGATTGGAATTCAGGTCAAGAATAGTCCACGGGGCTCGCAAGGAATCCAAATTTGTATCTATCATGAGGTACCTCAATGGACAAGGAATGTGTGCTCAAAAGTTGAAAAAAAATGGGACACAATTGGGTGACAAATCAGCCCATAAGGTCTAGGAATTTTAGGACCTAATTTTTAAGAATTTACAATGAAATGGGATGGGATTTGATGGGAAACATAATGGGAAATAACCAAGGAGTGTTAGGCTAACTTAACTTAGCTTGAATGGATGATTCCCAGCTCTTTCCTCTCTTCAAGCTCATAAAAATAGTATAAAATAGTGAAGAAAAAAAGGAAATCTGGACAAAGATAGTGGATTTAACAATCCCCAGGTGTCGCTAAAGCGGCCCTACGTCCGCTAAAATGACCATAGCTTAAGCAGTCAAATGAGAAGACCCAGTTGTCACTTAAGTAATCGAGAGCCACTTAAGAGACTTACACTTTAGCAATAAGACCATCGCTTAAGAGGATGGACGGGGTCCAAGGCTAATTGCTAAAGAGAGCCCTTGGTCTCTTAAGCAACCACCACTTAAGACACTAATGGTTTGCTTAAGTGGTTGCACCAGAACGTGCTATGCATAAGAGTTTGCTAAGTCCAAAATGAACTCTGACTGGGTACTTGGGATTTGTTTGAAACACTATTCACTTAAACAAACTATACAACCATGCCAAATTTGACATTCCAAACTCAACTAAACCATCAAAACTTTCATCCAAGATTATTTTGACTAACTGTAGGGCACGCACCTATACAATCCACCCAATAGTCCAATATGAGTCTGGAAGCCTCGCGACATGAACCAAGGGTCCCCCTAGCCAAAAATCAATATTCCAAAGTTGATGACGCTATTAGGATTCTCATATGAGGTCATTTACAAAAAATTTTGGTCTGAGACAAATTCCTTAACAGTAAAAGCTCGAAAATAGGGAAATAAGCCTAAAACCAAATGAACAGCCTAATAACTATACCAATAATTTTGGCAAGTGATAAATAACTTATTGCTACTGTGGGAAGGCTCGAAATGCCAAAAATATGCATAAATTAAAGAAATGGACTAAATGGTCATTAATATTCACTACTTAAAGGACTTTTGAAAGTCAATGGATAGAATAACACAAAAGCTTAAAAGGATGAGGTATTGGAAATAATACTTTGACTAAGGGTCCCCAGATAACCTCTATGGAGCTATAATACTTCTAGGGAATAGGTATCCCTTTTTCAACCAATTTGCTTACTTCACTTTCCAAACAACCAAAACTCAAACTCAACAACCAACTAGCCTCCAACTGAACTGACGTTGGATAATGTACGCAAATCCAAACCACATTGATACCATACTGATACCAATGCAACCAACAAAAACTCATCTAATCCAAAGGCAACCAAAGGCGTGAATCATGTGAACAACTCTAATGCCCAAACATAACCCTTTCTTTGCCTTTCCAAACATGCTATCCACTCCAAACCAAGCACAAGGTTGCCTAACTCCTGTCCATACAACCCCGTTACACTAATCTCAAAGAACTATATTTTATCCTCCTATAATCAATAATGACAACCATATAATAAATCCATAGGTTGCTACCTGGGCACACAAATGACAATGACCAATATGTACGGTCTAAGATGGAGCTATAATTAGTCTGAAAGACCCTCAAAATTGATAGTCGAAAGTTTGAAGCATAAACTCTTAAAACAAAATGATCTACTCCATAATATCCCACCACTAGGGATGAATCATGGTAATTCTAACTGAGCACACTTCCAAATTATGATGAAAAATGAAAAGCAAGGTCAAGCTTGGAAAAAACCATCATTAAGTGCCAACAGGACATCATCCGAACATCTATCAACCACAGTCCATTTAAACTAAAGAATACAGAGTGGGTAGACATAGAGTAGGCTTAGCCAGATTATAGACAAATGCCTAACTGACACAAATCTAGAAATAGAGGTTGCACCTAAGCTCTACACCTACGCTAAAATCTCAGCACAAAGGCTAAACTCTCGATCTCAACTATATAAATCAATTTTGTATATAGGAAAGCATCCATATTCCAAATCTTTCATAACCCTCAAGTTGCCATTCCAAGAAGTCAAATCCAAAACTGAGCTAATAAGTCAGAATTGAGGTCAAACACCCAACTCACCCTCACTATAAAAAATCAGGCAAATCCCTACTAGTTCCTACCAGAGCCAAAATTAAAATGTAGTTGAGAACCAAAATCACGGTGGAGGATAAACCATAGGCTTAAAGCACAAGCAATCAATTCCATATCCTCTAGAGGGCATAATGCACCACGACATATCTGAGAACTCACCAAGGCTGCAAGCCATACTAGTGATAACCAAAACTATAGCAACTCAGAGAAATACAACCTTAGATTGAAATAGGTCAATCTAGTACTCCATCTCAATAATGAATACACAATTTGCTAACTTAAAAAGCGATCACGGGAAAGATTACCCTATCTCCACCACCCTTAATTCCACTAGAACAAAAACCATATAACGATAAGAATAAAGTATCCAACTCCACACCAATACCAAGATTTAACTATCACCAAGAGACAAACCCAAGAAACCTAAAAAGAAAGCCAAAACCTCTTAACACTGATACCAAGACTACTATCGAGAGATGCACTAGTGAAATTGAAAGAATGGACCCCAAACTGGTCAACCTCAAAAACAAGCTATAAAGAATGATAAACAATTGTAAATTCATAATAGACTCAAAGGTAAGCCCCATAATCTCAAAATCCAAACTAGGCAATAAAACTAAATTGCTAACTTTAGAACCATAGAACCCCAACCTACCTTTTCGTTCATATCCCACTCAACAGTCGACCTAAAATTGCCAACAAAAGAGAAAAAAGACCTATCTCACCTTGCTACAAGAGAGAAACCATCCAACTATACTAGATGCCTAGGCCGACAAATAAGAAGCATCCAAAAGGGCATTCTAAGTAGGTAATGCCAGTCTAGCTGTCTATCAAGTCAGAATAAATTAATCTCAAACCATGAGAATAATAAAAAAAGTAATAAAAATACAAGTATAAGGATTAAGTAGTACCTAAAATAAAAATTAACAACAAGTACCACTCTAGGTCTATAAAGAGTTCAATATGCCAAGGTAAATGAGATTCGAACCCAAATGCTACACCCCTAGGGAAACATCAATATTAATCTACTCCATCCACTACTAAAAGAAATCATCTATGGTGGTAGTCATATAATCATTCACTCTACACCAAGGCACACAATAATTAACATAAAAATACTAAGGCACATAATATCGATCGGTACAAAAACCCCAATACACTCAAATAAATAGGTAAAGTCAAGAAATAAAAATTAGCTACCATGGTGTAATCTGAAGTAAAATCCCTGATGTGCCCAAAGCAACATGAATCTGTGTAGGTTCAAACTCAAACTGAGCATCTGAGTCACTAACTGAGGTACTGAATACACTACCTCTGACCGAGAGAACTATATTTGTAGGAGATTAATTTGAATGGCTAATAATCCCTTATAAAGGACACTCTGTACTAGTGATCGGTATCTCTACAATTATAGCAAACCTCTAAAGTTCTAACCCAATGAGAAACATAAGCTGACCTAAACTAGATGGCCAATTGATGTTGAGGGAATTCCTTACTTGAATGACCATCCTCTACACTATCATAACATACCTCAAGAGGTCTAGACTATCTAGGAATACATTCTAACTCTATCTGAATAACCAAATTACATATGGGGAACTCTCTATACCAATGATCAATTTTACTACAACTATAACAAGCTCCTGAAATACTCTGAGGTACTGTACTGACTGGTCCAAAATGGTCGCAAAAAAAACTAAAAATCTATGTCAAATGGTCCACAATGTCTAATGGGAACTCTGTCCATTGTGAACACCATGAATACTCTGGGAGCCACCTATAACTTAAGGCACTACCCATGTGGAACTGACAGGATGAAAGTGAAGTAAATACCCACTGGGAGGATTTTTACTCCCAAACGAAATACCAATATCATGATACTGGTGACATAGACTCTTACCACCATTTCTATAAGTCTCGATACATGATCTCTCTGTGGTCTTTGCATGATCAACAACCTCAGATAAGGAAGACCCAGCTACTATTAAATGCTCTAATGCCAAAGGTATGGCAAAGTTAATCCTCCAATAAATCCATGAATCATCTCATGCTCTGAAGGATATAGCAAAAGAGTAAGTCTAGCCTACTCAAGAAACCCAATCTTATACTTTAAAATTAATAAAGAACCCTGTTGAACACCAATAAACCTATCTCCATCCTGGTAACTGCTCGACAAACCAAATGCCATCTATGGTTGTAAAGTAATTTTAAAAAGGATCAGAATCCCCAATTCTAAATCTTAAAAGGTTAAAGCGGTCACAGACAATATCAGAGACTAGGCTGGCCCAAGTCCTTCGGATAATTCTAAAGATCTTCAATATTAACCTCTGGCTCCCTAGTCTGACGTTGCGCTGAAACTCCAAAAACATGTAATGAAGTGTCATCCGCATCTATTGATAACCTTATATCATCCATTTGGAATAGAATAGAGTCAAAGAAAGGGTCTATAAATCTATTATTTAGGATCAACTCTGAAACTAAATCACCATAATAAAGTAAAAAGGGTCAAAATCTCTCACAACCAAAGTAAATGGTAGTGGTAAAAGAGTGGATAAATAATAGACTAAAATCTATCTCGATCTAGTTTCCAAAACATCATTTTAGTTCCAAAAGCTCATAAATTAGTAAATAAGGTAGTACAATTCCATTTTTATAAATGAAACTATCTTAAGAAGGAAAAGTGGAAATAAATCCTTTTTTGAAAATAATAGTAGAATCAAGATTTTAGTTGAAATCATCCCACTAATGAGTATGAATGCATTAAAATCTATGCATTACATCACTAGTATCCAAACAATAAAATCATGAGTGTCCAAGACTCTATATACTAAAGTTGCATCCTTTATAAGGATAGCACACTAAACCTAGAATCCAACTAATATTCCAATCACTACCTTAGGCCACATAGTATATAACTAGCATAAATGTATACTATAATCTGGGGAAAACCATGATCCAATCCATCAAGTCAAGTAATAAATCTTATACTAAAGGTGTAACGCCCCGAGAGTACACCTTGGATTCCACATGGTGCTTATGGTCACAAGTGACCACAAGCTAACCCATGAGCTGGTATCTTCTGTGAGCACTAACTGAAAATAAAGGGTATGCATGTGCGAAAAACAAAGTTGGATATGCCATAAGGTTTAAATATTTAAAAATATCTCTAAATTAATATGCCTGAAAAACAAATGTTTGAAAACAATACTGTAAAGACTACCAATAACAACTGATAACTGACTAACTATTTGAAAGTGTCTGAAAGCCTCTAACTGACTGATTATGGAGTTGATGGGACAAGTCCCCAACTAACTCTGGCTGACTGTTAAATTAAAACACTGAAATAAATATAAACAGTCCTTAGAATATAAGAATTCACCACTACTGTTGCTGTTAGTGCGCTGGGATATCTAGGTACGAACAGGAACTTGAGCGTCCGATCCTATGATATAAGATATCATAGTGCAAGAAACGAGTATGCGGTCAGTACTTTGAATGTACTGGTATGCTAAATGAGGTTAGGCTGATATGCATGGCTCATATGCATAAATTATAACTGACTGAATAAATAGCATGAGACAACTAATGTATAGTATGCAAGAAAGCTGTAAAATCTAAGAATGCATGGCCAAGCATATGACATGATACTAGAATAGTTTGTAAGTTGAAATACTAAAATACCAATACTGAACAACTAATAATTGTATGATATGGTCAAGCAAGCCTAAAACTGAACTCTCAACTCAATATTGGACTGAGACTGTAGGAGTTATCATCTAACCGACATGCCCCAATGAGAGCTAATTAGGATCCAACCTGTGACCCCAGTTGGAAGGGTGTCAGTATCATACTATGGGTACTAACACTAGCTATGTCGATCCACTAAAACAAAGTCCAGAAGGACTAAAGAGTCACCCTCTACTACCAGGTGCTTTAGTGAAATATATGTCAACCATTAATTAGAAGGTTAATATCTCTAACTTACGTTGGCTACATAGTTATAGAGCGTAGGGATTGCTATTAAAGGTCACACCCTCAATTGTTAGGTGATCCCTCATCTCTGGGTTCGCTTGGTGCTAAATCCTGCTCCTAACTGAACTGACTCGAGATATTGAACTGATCTAAACTTGACTGATGGGATAATTGACTAAACTAATAATACTCATATATACCTAAAAATCGTTCTGAAAGTACTAATACAAAGTAAACTACTAAATTTTAGGTAGTCATAACCCTCAAGACTCGATAACATTAACAGTAAAAGCATACCACAGCTTCAAAAGCATAATAAGTAGTCATTGCTCAAAATTTATCTCTTAGGAATTTCATCAAACACTTGAAATTCATGAACATAGGTGTGAGAATGATTGAAACATAAGGGAATAACATAATCATAACACTAAGACCATAAATTGGGGGATTTAACATGGAATTTCATGCTTTAAACTTGTAAAGGCTACTTTCCAACTAAAAACACATGTAAACATCATGCATAATCAAAATTCCCAAAAGCTTCATGAAATTAACTCATTGTAAATATGTGAATTCATGATTTAGAACACAAAAATAGGTACTTGGACTCCATGGGTGAATAGGCTCATGGAGAAACATTTAACATACCTTAAGGATTTAATATTGTAAGAGAATTGACGTTCTTGATTGTTCTTGGGGGGTAAAGCTTGAATTCTTGATTTTTCTTGAAGAAATAATGGTTGAAATTGATGAATTTGAGTGATGGCAAGGGTTTATTTTAAAGAGAAATTATGAAAATAGGGTATATAATTCCTTAACTGATGATAAATTTCATGTTTTTACGGATTGGGGCCATGAGAAAAGACCTGACTACCCCTACATCGCTATTCCATCACGACGCACCACAATCATGGTGACTTGCTGTTTTTAAAATCCAAACATGGTCCAAACCTCATTCAAAAAATCTGAAACTTACATAAGACATGATACTTACACCCCTGAACATGAATCAACTCAAAAACTTACGTCTCGAGGTTGGGAAGGTCACTTTAAAAATCATTGAAGTTAAGAGGACAAGTAAAACTAAGTCTCCAATACTTAGCTAAATTTTCAAGTTCTAATCCCCTTGTACATGCACTATGGGCTGAATTGAGCTAAGACAAATACGGGATATACAATATCTCCCCTTGTGAACATTTGTCCTTGAATGAGACTAATTAAGCTGAGAAAATACAGAGGTACTGAGGTTTCAGGCTGAATTTGAATAACTGAAAACATGATTACATGACTGATTCTGAAACATGGTGACTGACTGAACTAATTCATGAATGCATGCAATGACATGAAGATGACCTCATGGATGGAACCGAGAATGGAAAAGAGGCAATCTAAGGAAAACTGCTACCTTGAGCTGAGTCTGAGTTTGCAGAGTAAAGGTGAGGGTACTTGGTACACATGTCTGCTTCATCTTCCCAAGTATCTCCCTCAACGGATTGATTTCTCCAAAGACCTTTGACAAAGAGACCTTTTTTGCTCCTTAGTATGTGAATCTAGCGATCTAATATTTTTACTGGGAGATCTTTGTAAGAAAGGTTGTTCTGAACATCTAAGTTTTCTAAAGAGACAAGGACAGTTGGGTCACTAATACACTTCTTTAACAAGGACACATGGAACACTGGATGCACTGAAGCCAAATTTGCAGGAAAATCAAGCTCATACACTACCTTCCAATAGTAGCTCAAGATCCTGTAAGGGCCTACATATCGGGGACTGAGTTTCCCCTTTTTGCCAAATCTCTTCACTCCCTTCATGGGAGAGATCTTCAAATATACTAAATCTCTAACCTTTAACTCAAGATCTCTTCTCCTCACATCTGCATAGGATTTCTTATACCTTTGGGTTATCTTAAGCCTCTCCTTGATCAACTGAACTTTCTCCAAAGTATCAAATACCAAATTTGTCCCTATCAATGCAGTCTCACCTACGTCAAACCAACCAATAGGATACCTATATCTCCTCCTATAGAGAGCCTCAAATAGAGCCATTATTGTAAGCAAACTCAATCAATGGCAAGTGATCATCCCAACTACCCTTAAAGTCGACAACACAAGCTCTCAACATGTCCTCTAAGGTATGAATGGTCCTCTCTGCCTAACCATCTGACTGAAGGTAAAAGGCTATACTGAGACGAACATAGGTACCAAGACCTTTCTAAAAAACCTTCCAAAATAAAAAGGTAAACTGAGTACCCCTATCTGAAATGGTGGACAACAGAACTCCATCCAATCTAACTAACTCTCTAATATAGATCTTGGCATAATCCTAGGTTGAATAAGAAGTATGGACGGGCAAGAAATGGGCTGATTTGGTCATTCTGCCCACAATAACCCAACTTAAATTATGCTGAAGACGTGAATGAGGCAACCCTATCACAAAATCTATGTTCACCTCTTCCCACTTCTAAGTGGGTATGCTAAACTTCTGTATAGAGCCACTAGGCCTTTGGTGCTCAACCTTAACCTACTAAAAATTAGGACACTTGGCTATAAACTCTGCAATATCCCTCTTCATTCCACTCCACCAATAGATTTCCTGCAAATCACGGTATATCTTAGTGGACCCTGGGTGAATAGAGTTACGCGCACCATGCGCTTCTGCAAGAATTTACTATCTTAACCCATCAACACACGGCACGTACAGTCTACCCTAACACCACAACACACTATATCCCCTTTGGGAGAAAACCTCTACTTTTTAAACTTTGACTGACTCCTTCAACTTATTAACTAGACTGGGATCCCTATTTTGCTTTTATTTTACTTCGGCAACAAGAAAAATTTTGAACTATTCTGAACCCATACACTACCCTCAGCTGAGTCAACCAAATAAACGCCTAATCTAGCCAACTGATGAACCTCTGGGATCAATCTCTTCTTATTATTCTCAACATGAACCATACTACCTATAGACAATCTACTAAAGGCCTCTGCCACTATATTGTCCTTGCCCGGATAATACAAAACACTCATATCATAGTCCTTCAATAATTCTAACCACCTTCTTTGATAGATATTTAAATCTCTTTGCAAAAACACATACAGAAACTTTTATGATCTGTGAACATATCAACATGTACCCCTACAGATAATGCCTCCAAATTTTCAAGGCAAACACAACAGCTGCTAACTTAAGATCATGGGTATGATAGTTCTTTTCATAGGGCTTAAGATATCTAAAGGCATAGGCTATGACCTTAACTCTTTGCATCAGAACATAACCCAAATAAATTCTGGAAGCATCAAACTAAACAACAAACCCATCAAGTTATTGATCTTAGCCAAAACTCGCACATACTAAATTTGGTAAAAAAAACTAATGGGCTCTAAGAATCTATAACACAATTTTGAGATGATATGCATGATCATTTTCATTACGGGAATAGACAAGAATGTCATCTATGAAGTCTATAATAAACATGTCCAAGTACTACTTAAACACTCTGCTCATCAAGTCCATGAAAGATACTGGCACATTTGTAAGACCAAAAGACATTATTAGTAATTCAAAGTGACCATACCGAGTCCTGAAAGTTGTTTTTAGAATGACACAGACTCTGACCTGATGATAACCGGATCTGAGGTCTATCTTAGAAAAGTAACTAGCACCCTGAAGTTGGTTGAATAAGTCACGATTCTAGGGAATAGGTACTTATTCTTGATTGTGACTTTATTCAACTGGTACTAATTATGCACATATGAAAATAACCATTTTTATTTTGCACAAAAAGGACTTGAGCTCCCCATGGGAAACACTGGGCCTAATGAATCCCTTATCTAAGAGATCTTTCAATAATTTGTTTAACTCTTTACGCTCTATTGGAGCTTTTCTATAGGGTAGAATACAAATAGGTTGGATATCTAGAAGGAGATCTATTCCAAAGTCAATTTCCCTTTCAAGAGGAACTCTAAAAATATCTTCTAGAAACACATCTAGAAATTCCCTCAATACTAAAACTGACTCGAGATTGAAAGTTTCTAAACTAGAGTCCTTAACTCAAACAAGATGGTAGACATACCCCTTGGATATCATTTTTATCGCTCTAAGGTATGAAATAATATGATCCCTAAGTGCTGAAGTACTACTCTTTATTCTAGGACTTGTTCATTTGGAAACTGAAAATGAACAACTCTGTCTCTACAATCAACTGAAGTATAGCATTAGTGGAGCCAATCCATGCTGAGAATAACATAAATTCCATTATCTCTAACTCGATAAGATCAACTGAAGTGACTTTTTTGGATATTGTGATCGAACAGTTCCTATATACCTGCCTAGCTATAATAGAGACACCTAATAGGGTAGATACTAAAAAAGTTCTGCCAAAGTTTCAAGACTGACTCTGTGTAAGGGGTTACAAAAGAAAGAAAAGCTCCAAGATCTAACAAAGCATAAATATGTAAATAAAAGACCTACAATGTACCAGTAATCACATCAAGAAAATTTTCCTGATCCTACCGAGACTGAAGTGCATACAATCTATTTGGGCGCTGACCACTGGTGGCACCAAAATTGGCTCCCTGCTGAGTCAGGTGATCGAATAGAATTGGAGGACGACTGGACTGACCTTGCTGACAATTTTATGGGCAATCCTTGACCTTGTGGCCTGGCTTTCCATACCTAAACCATACATCACTACAAGCTCTACACACACCTTGATGGTTTCTACCTTATTTCTGGCAAAGAGGATTTGTGCGACCACTGTTCATACTTTCCTGGGGTTTAGGTCCTGGCACCCTATTCTGATTATAATTTCTGAACTTCAGCACTAGCACACTAGCTGAAGATAGATCTGGGGATAAAGATTTCTGATAGAATTGAGGACGGTTACCACCCTCCGACCTTAATTAAGAAAAATGAAAGCTACCTATCCTAGCCCTCTTATTCTTTTTTTCCTTTTTCTTAAACTTCTGCTCCTAAATCTGTTAAGCATAGACAATTAACCTAGATAATTCCATCTCCTTAATCAATATCGTGGTCCTGCAATCCTTGACCACACTATCAATTACACCAGTGACAAACTTACTTATCCAAGACCTGTCATCAGACACCACATTAGGAGCATACCTGGCTAGCTGAGTAAACTTAAGAGAATACTTATTTACACTCATGTTTCCATGCCTCAAATTAATAAACTCCTAAACCTTAGCTTTTCTTAAATCCAAAGAAAAGAACCTATCTAAAAAGGCCGTAGCAAACTCATCCCATTCAACAGGCCCTGCATCTGCGCCTCTATCTCCTTTCTACTTTTTATACCAGGTGTAAGCAACATCCTACAACTAGTAAGCACCCAACTCTACACTCTTACTAAAATTCACACCCATAATATCAGTTACCTTATGAACTATGTTGAGGAACTTATATAGATCCTCATCATACCTAGATCTCGAATATAGATGACAGTTCATCTGAGTGAAGTCTTGAATCCTAGCTGCAGTAGTATTATCTACCAGAATGGTTGGGATAGTAGCTAGATGATTATACTAGGATACTAGTGAGTGAGCTAAAGTAGTGATTGCAGCTCTAAATTCGGCATGAGAGACATACTAATTCAGGGGATCTTCCTAAAGAGGTAGAGGTGTGGGATGATTCCCATTTCTCCTTTCATTATTTTTTTGGGAGGCGTGTTCAATAAGCAAAAAGAAGATTGAATTAGAAAAAGGGTTTAAATTGAGATCATGCTCACTCATACAGCATAAATACTGAAAGAAGTGAAAATTTTCCTAAAACATCTTGTAGCCTCTTGCCCATAAGTGTGGCGCGCTTCACACCCATGCAGAAGACAATACTTAATATGGCTTTCAGACTTCCTAGGATAGTTTAACACCTTAAGCTCTGATACCAAGTTTATAATGCCTCAGGAGTACACCCTGGATGCCACATGGTGCTTACAGTCACAAGTGACCACAAGCTAACCCATGAGCTAGTATCTATTGTGATCACTGAGCAAACTGATAATAAAGGGTACATATATACGGAAAATAAAGATGGATATGCCATAAGGTTTAAACATTTAAAACTATCTATATAATTAATACTGTTAAAAAATAAATGTCTAAAAATAATATTGTAAAGACTATCAATAACAATTGATAACTGACTAACTATCTAAAAGTGTCTAAAAGCCTGTAACTGACTGATTATGGAGTTGATGGGACAAGTTCCCAACTAAATCCAGCTAACTTTTGAAAGAAACATAAATGGTCCTCAGAATATGAGGACTCACCACTGCTATTGTTGTTAGTGCACTGGGATATCTAGGTGCGGTCGGGAACCTCAGCGTCCGATCCTATGATATGAGACATCATAGGGCAATAAATGAGTATGCGGTCAATACTTTGAATGTACTAGTATGCTAAATAAGGTTAGGATGATATGAATGGCTCATATGTATGAATAATAACTGACTGAATAAATAGCATGAGATAACTGATGTATAGAATGTGAGAAAGCTGTAAAATCTGAGAATGCATGACCAAGTATATGACATGATACTGGGATAGTCTATAAGCTGAAATACTAAAATGCTAATACTGAACAACTAATAACTATATGCCATGGTCAAGCAAGCCTGAAATTGAACTCTAAACTAAATATTGGACTGAGACTTTGGGAGCTATCAGCTAACTGACATGCCCCAATAAAAGCTAATTGAGGTCCAACCTATGACCCCAGTTAAAAAGGTGTCAGTACAATGCCACGAGTACTAATATTGGCTGCATGGATCCACTAAAATAAAGTCCCAAAGGACTAAAGAGTCACCCTCAATAGGAAGGTTCTCTAGTGAGATATATGTAAGCCCTTAACTAAATGGTTAACATCTCTAACCTATGCTTTCTACAAAGATCAGGAATGCAGGGACTACTACTAAAGGTCATACCCTCAACTGTCAGGTGAGCCCCCATCCCTAGGTTCGCTCAGTGCTAAATCCTACTCTAAACTGAACTGACTCAGAATAACGAACTGATCTAAACTTTATTGATGGGATAACTGACTGAACTAATAATCCTCATATATGCCTGAAAACCATTCTGAAAGTACTAAGACTAAGTAAACAACTAAATTTCGAGTATTCATAACCCTCAGGACTTGATAACATTAATAATAAAAGCATACCAAAGCTTCTAAGGCATAATAAGTTGTCATTGCTCAAAGTTCATCTCTTAGGCATTTCATTAAACACTTGAAATTCATGAACTTAGGCATGGGAATGATTGAAACATGTGGAAATAACATAATCATAACGCTAAGACCATACATTGGGGTATTTAACATGGAATTTCATGCTTTAAACATATAAAGGCTACTTTCTAACTAAAAAGACCTATAAACATCATGCATAATCAAAATTCCCCAAAGCTTCATGAAATTAACTAATTGTAAACATGTGAATTCATGATTTAGAACACAAAAATAGGTACTTGGACTTCATGGGTGAAAAGGGCCCATGGATGAACATTTAACATACCTTAAGGCTTTAATCTTGCAAGAGAATTGACGTTCTTGATCGTACTTAGGTGGTGAAGCTTGAATTCTTCGGTTTTCTTGAAGAAATAATGGTTGAACTTGATGAATTTGGGTGATGGGTAGGGTTTATTTTAAAGAGGAATTATGGAAATAGGGCATATAATACCTTAACGGATGATAAATTTCATAACTTTACAGATTGGGGCCATAAGAAATGACCTGATTGCCCCTGGGAAATTTAAATTCATAACTAGAATGCCAATTGAGCCCTCACCGCGACGTGCCAAGGCCTCCATCGCAATTCCACTGCGACACATCATAATTGTGGTGACTTTCTATTTTAGATATCCAAAGTGGTCCAAACCTCATTCGAAAAATTTAAACTTACACGAGAAATGCTACTTACACCCCTGAACATGAATCAACTCAAAAACTTATATATCAGGGTCAGGAAGGTCAATTTAAAAATTATCAAAGTTAAGAGGCCAAAAATAAAACTAAGTTTCCAATACTTAGCTAAATTTTCATGTTCTAAACTCCTTGTACATGCAATATGGGCTGAAGCTAAGACAAATATGGGGTATTACAAAAGGTTCCTTAGTATCAACCATGATCAACATGTGGAAAACCTAGGGTGATAGGATTCTACAGCCACAATAAGTGTTTCATCTTAAGGGTCGATTCACCCATCTATCACCAAACTCCTTTCATCTTAAGGGTCGATTCACCCATCTATCACCAAACTCCTAGATTAGGATATGTTATAGTATTCTACCCATAATACTATACTAACATCCTTACCTAATATGTAATATATTTCATACACTATCTCATGAATAAAAGTACATCGAAGCCTGCCTTAATGTCCAATTGCAAATCCTTGAATTATCCCTAAATTGCCCGCATTTGATCCACAATCCCAAAATTCTTACATGTTATCAATAGAAATATACACGTCATTAGGAGTAAAACGAGACTCATATTGCTATATATAGGTTCAACCTAGAATTTTGTTTAATAACGGGCCCATGGGGCTAGCAAATGAAATTCAAAATTGAATCTATCATAAGGTCCTTGATAGACAAGGAATGTGTTTTCAAAAGTTGATCAAAAATGGGGAAAAAATTGGGGCCCAAATCTTCCCCTGGGTCTAGGGATTTAAATACCTAATTTTTAAGAATTTATAATGAAATCAAATGGGATTTGATGGAAAATATAATGGGAAATGACCAAGGAGTGTTATGCTAACTTAACTTAGCTTCAATGAATAATTACCCACTCTTTCCTGACTTCAGGATCCCAAAAATGGTGTAAAATGGTAAAGATAAAATGAGGAAAATTAGATGAAAAAAGGAGATTAATCCCAGGTACCACTAAAGCGGTCCGATGACCGCTTAAGCAATCACTACTTAAGCAGTCAAATGATCACTTAAGCGATCCCGTACAAAGATTTATTTGTCGCTTAAGCGATCGAGTGTCACTTAAAAGACTTCCTCTTTAGCTATAAGACCATCGTTTAAGCGGTTGGGTAGGGTCCAAGGGTGATTGATTAAGTGATCCCCTGGTCTCTTAAGTGACCACCGCTAAAGCAATCAAAGGTCCACTTAAGCGGTTGTACTGGTGCCATGCATCAGATTTTGCTAAGTCCAAAATACACTCCGATCGGGTGCTCGAAATATATTCAAAACCCCATGAATACAAAAAAACCATGTGACCATACTAGATTCAATATTCTAGGATCAATGAAACCATCAAAACTTTTATTCGAGATTTTTTGACTAAATATAGGGCCCATACCTATGGTTTCGTTTTTCATATAATCTACCCAATTGAGTAAAAATTGTTTGAAAACCTTAGGACAAGAACCTAGTGTTCCCCTAGCCTAAACTTAATGTTTCAGAGTTGATGGGACTGTTAGAATTCTCATCTGAAGTCATTCAATAAGGGTTTTGGTTTGAGAACAATTCCTTAACAATAAAAGCCCCAAAATAGGGAAATAAGCCTAAAACATAAATGAACCACTCGATAACTGAACCAATAGTTTTTGTAAGTAATAAATAACCTGTAGTTTCTATAGAAAGGCTCAAAATACTAGAAATGTACATATATAAAGGAAGTGACCTAGAGGATCATTACAATCATTGGGTGCTGGCTCAAAATCCCTAGCCTCTTGAGATATAATCCTCACTATTTATAAAAAAAAGAGTGTAAAACAACTTAGAACATTAGGTAAGAATAACCTACATGAAAAAGAATCAAAATAGAGAAGTTTTCTCTAAATATCTTATATTCTCTATCTTTATATCCTTTAAAAGATAGATACAAATGACTGCGTACCGATTCTCATGATTCTACTAGACATCCTACTCTTACACTTACTAGATCGATTGTAACGCTCTGATTCTGGTACCCCAGATGCTACACGGTGCTCATAATCCTGAAGGAACACAAGCTAACCCATGACTAGTACCTGCTATAATAACTGAGTAAGAATACTGTATAATGCAGAATAATGGGCTGACATGCCATAAGATTCAAAACTGTAATACTGATGAAAAGAAAATAATAAAGTTTGATAAAACATCAGAATCTAAAATACTGAATACTATATGAACATCTAGTCTGAAAAACCTCTAAACTGAACTGTCTCAATAAGGAGTTAATGGGACAATTCCTCAACTAACTCCATCTACTGAAAAACTAAATTTAATGAGATAGTGAAATAAAAGAATATCCTCAAATGATGAGGAATCACTGCTAGTCTACTGCAGCTAGCTGAATGTTTGAACTGCTAAGAATGATATGGGGCCTGTACGTCTGAACCTATGGTATAAAACACCATAGCGCAAATAAAAAGTATGCATCAGTATGTGTGAATGTACTGGTATGCAAAGTAAGGTTAGGATAAATGCAAGAGTTCATATATATGGACTATAATTGACTGAATAACAAAAACATGACTGCGTGAGAATACATACATGAATACATAACTGTAACTGAAGTCATATGGATTCTGAATACTGAGTTTGCTAATAATATAACTTATTGATAAATGGTATAACTGATAACTGATATGTTGTTTACTGAGTGACTGTGTTTGACAGTCCTATTTCTAATGGAACTAGCTAAGTTATGTACTGAGCTGAATGAATGTATCTGACAGCCCTGAAATCTGTAGAACTATCTGAGTTCTTTACTGAAGACTAAGACTGAGACTGTGGGAGGTAATCATCTAACCGACATACCCCTTTTCTAAATAGATTTAGGGTCCAACCTGTAACCCCAGTTGGAAGGGTATCAGTACTGTACCATGGGTATAGACACTAAAGATATACCCTCATCTGGTAGGTTCTCAAATGAGAACGGTGGGACCCTCAACTGTCAAGTTAAGCCATCTCATCAACCCTCAACTAGCAGGTTTTGATGTCTCAACCTATGCTGGCTACGTAGCTCTGGAATTCAAGGATTGCTTCTAAGAATCACACCCTCTGTTGACAAGTAAATCCCCATCCTTGGGTTCACTCGGTGCTAAATCCTACTCCCAACTGAATAGAAACTGAATTGATTTCCTAGTTCATACTAGGCTGGACTGATCTATTACTGATTGTACTAATTAACTGAACTAAGCTAATTTTACTGAGTTTTGTTGATTGATGGAATACTACTGAGTTATGTTATTTGACTGAGTTTATTGAGGACTGAACTGAATACTGAATAGGACTGGACTGATGCTGAGTTTATTGAGTTTTCCTGAGTTCTATAACTGAACTAGAATACCACTGATCGTGACATAATTGAGACTATTTGAAACTAACACTGGCTCTAGGCACACAGCTAAATTATCTGGTATTAAATACCCCCAGGACTCAATAGCATGAAAATAATAAGACATGACAATTCTTGAATACTTGACAATAGTCAACAACTCACAATATAATCTTATAAGGCATTTCATCAAACACATACAAGGTATATATTTAACATGGAAGACATTATGAACATGTGGGTATAGCATAAGTTTATTATTTATACCACCAAATGATCACAAAATCACCATAGTCTTAATTTAGCATTTTATCGAACACATAGTAGGCGTAGCTTTATACTGGGGCATGATCAACAATGCTAATACATCATGACTTCATAATTCAAGGGTTTCAATATAAGAGAATCAAATTTCAACTTACATGCTATCATAATATCAAGAAACATATAAAGATTTTAACTTGGAACCCATTCCATAACATCAACATTATTACATTCAAATCCACAACAAAAAAATCACAATTCATGTTTTTTAAAGAAGTTTCTTGAACTCCAAGGGTGGAAGGGACCCTTGGATGAACACTTTACATACCTTTTTGATGAATTTCTTAAAATAAATGGTGGAAATCTTGAGTCATTAATTTGAAATTTAAAAACCTTATGTATTGTTCTTGAGAGAAATTGAGAAGGAATGAGTTTATCTGCTTCCTATGGTATTAAATTTTGTGTTTTAAAGGTTGAGAGTCAGGGGAAAAAGACCCAAATACCCCCAATAATGTGTTTATTTAATGAGTTAAAACTGGATTGCTGACGCGCAGGTTGATGCGGCGCGTCGATGGCACCGATACAATATCCAGCCCATCACACCAAAATCATGCCGACTTACTAAAATTTGACGCTGGTAACTGGGGAAAATATTAACCAACATGATAGGAAATGCGGAATGCCAAGATCACATTGGTACACTATTTTGGGATTCCAAAGGAGCTTCAAATGAAATCCAAAAAATATGAAACTTGTTCGAGAATACCTATTGACCTTCTTGATCATGAATTAACTAAAATATAGTTATTTAAAGGAATTGAAGGTCATGAAATGATATTTCTAAATTTTGAAGGCCTAAAAAAATAAACTAAGTCAGAATACTTTGCTAGAATTTTCTAAGCTAGAAAATTTTGCGAGGTCATACAATATATCCCCCTTAGGAAATTTCATCCTCAAATGAGACTGACTGAACTGAGAGTTCTAGTAGGCTAAATCTACTTACTGGAAATGAACATCTAGGATATGACTATCAGACTAATATTACTGATATACTAAATTATCGCACTAAACATACATATCTGATGCATAAGTACATAACTAAGCTGGTTCATGAATACATGGATGGGAGTACTGATAAGATGCATTTCTCATACTGATCATGCATATCTGATACATGAATACATGACTGAACAGACTCATGAACATATAACTAAATATATAAAGGTAAATGATACCAAGTTTGTAATGGAAATCTGAGTATAAAACTAAATAAGCTTAAGGAAATCCATTACCTTGGGTTGATTCTATATTAGCAAAAAAGAGGTGAGCATACTTTAAGACCCTACAAAGTTTTCTCGTAGTCCGACCCTTAGAGCGTGTCAAGTAAAGTGTAATTCCAATCCTAAAATATTGAGAAGTGACTTCCCAAGTGATTGGTGTTTCAAACATATAAAATTTTCTTAAATTTGAATTTTTGCATGTAGAGAATTGAATTATATTTCCAACGATACCAATTTTGTCCAAATTCGACATCAGGGTTAGAAGTTATGGCCGTTTTACTGAGAGTTATTGGAATTGCCCAGGTACGATGGACAATCCAATAGACCGTTGAGTCAGCGATGGACCGTTGCTTAGACTCTCATAACAAAGGCAGTAACTCCCTTTTCTGGGTCAGTGTGGCCTCATCCTGGCCCACGTGCGATGGACGATTCGATGGATCATCAAGTTTGCGACGGACCATTACTGAGATCATCACATTGAGGTAGTGTGTTTTTTTACTGACCTGCGATGGATGATTCGATGGACCATCAGGCTAGCGATGGACTGTTACTCTGATCGTCGTAGCCCCCGATCACTATTTTAAGTCATTTTTAAAAGGGACTCTTTGGTCTTTCCATTCTTTTATCAACTAGATATATTCTAAATGAAGCAAATAACTTCATTCATCATCTAAAACACAAGAGAGCTAGGGTTTCTCCCTCAAGATCAAATCTAAAACCCTTTTCCAAGAAATCCAAGAACTTAACATAGATTCTACAAATTGAGTTGAGATTTACGTTCCCCAAGTTCAAGAGTTGCAAGAACCCTCTCTTAAGAGTAAGAAGAAGAGTTTGAAGCAAGCTTGTTCATCCAATTTCATAATATAAGGTATGTGGAATTTTGAACAAGGGTAATCCTTTCACCCTTGTTCATCCAATTTCATGATATTGAATTAGGGTTTTTCACTCATTATTATTGATTGCAATATCTTGATATTTTCCATGAATTATAAGTCAAATAGCATGATTTTGCATGTTTTCTTAAGAAATGGAAGCTGGGTTTATACTCTATGTTGTTACTCCTTGAGAATTTAAGAGTTTCAATGTTCTAGAAATTGATGTATATGAGTATGTTGATATTTTGAGAAAATTTGCTGTGACTTCCAAATTTCTACATGAATTATGAATCTATATTCTATTTATTGTGCATTATGATGAGTTTTAACTTAAGATTGAATTATGGGTTAGTAACCCCTACTTGAGACTTGCAATTTTATGAACTACTATGTTATAAGCACCCATGATTTGAGTATTTTGAGATTAATGAGAAATGTTTTGACCTAATGATCATTGAGTTTTGAAATCTACTCTACCATATGAGATTATAGATTTGATTGTTAGGTTCTTATGAACCATAAGATTATTTTGAAAGTGGATTTCCATGAGATAAGTGAGATAAACTAAAGGGAGTAGTATTTAGCATAGAGTTGGGTAAGTTAACATGGTTTCTTACCCCAGAACTATGTGCCATCGTAGGTTTGAGATTTTGGGCCTAAGGCCGAGATAATTGGGCCCGAGGCCGAGATAAGTGATCACTGAGTCAAGGTTATACAACTCTGCAAGAGAATGTCACCTCTTCCCAACGTGATATTTCTTCCTTAGAAGGCAAGACATTGAACTCCATGTAGCTCGCATGGTTTATGCTGGTTAAGAGAACCTCCCTAAACTAAAGTATTTTCCATTGAGATAGAATATTTTCCCTAAAGCTTTGAGATAAGATATTTTCTAAAGTGAACGAATTGCTTTTGAGTATTTTTGAAAGAAGGAAGTATTTTTGTCTCCTAATAAGTATTGACCATCAGTTTTTTTAAACCAAAGTCATATGATTTTGAGTTCCAAGTGTTTGAGTTCAAAAGAGTTATAAGTTCTTGAGCAATAAAGAAGTTTTACTCTCCATGAGACATATGCATGAGTTGAAAGTATTTTTTAAAGCTTCTTTCATCCTTTGAGTAATGAGAATAAGAGGAGAGTGCATATTTTAAAGCCAAAGTATAATGACTCACGAGATTTGTGTTACATGCTTTATTCTACATGATTTATGAGCTTTACATTTTAGACTTATTCAAGCCATGTGAGTCATTAACATTTGCATGCATGATTTGATTAAAGTGTATTGATATTGTTTTATGTAAATGCATACAACCCCATATACTTAGTACATTCCTAAGTATTGATCCACATATATGTCTATGTGCTACATTGTCTTATAATATAGGTTCAGGCGCTCAGTCCCAGCCTCACCAGTTATTCCTGGGTACCTTCGTCTACATCTCTACAGTGGTGAGCCCTCACGGTTCGAGGACCTATATTTAGACATTTCATTATTCGAGTGTTTATGTTATTACTTTCAGTTCAGTTTGAGTCAGTTGGGGACCTGTACCAATGGCTCTCAAGCTCATGGAGTAGTAAAGGCTTTGTTAGACTAGTTATCAGACTGTGGTTGTGTTGAGATTTCTAGTATTATGGTCGTTTGGACTGAGAATTACCTGTTATTTACTTTTATTTGATATGACAGTGCCAGTGTTTTGTATATTCCTTCTTGAATGAGTTATTATGAGAAGTGATAGGCTCAAAAGGTTAGATTGGGGCTACTTGTAGCCCTAAGCACCATGTATCATCTCAGGAGGTAATTTTGTATCGTTACAAACTTAGTATCAGAGCCTAAGGTTTTGAAAGAGTCCTAGGGAGTCTGACAAGCCACTTTGAGTAGAGTCTTGATCATCGGTGTGTAGCACGCCACATCTATGAGAAAGAGGCTATAAGACATTTTAGGAAAAAGTTGTTTCTTTCTTTTAGATTCCATCGTACCTATAGTCATCCCTCTCATCTAATAATTTGTGCTCTCCTATTTTAGAAAATGCCTCTCCGAAGAGCGAATGCCCGTGGAAATGATAATGAGCGACCCCTACCTATTGATCCTTTGAATGAGACTGTGTCTTATGCTGAGTTTCGAGCGGCCTTTCAGGCGTTAGCCTAAGTAGTCACCGCTAATGTTCAGGCCAATAACTAGGCCACAGTTGCAAATCAGCAGGGAAGTATTGAAGCTGCTTCTAGGATTTGTGATTTCATGCGGATGAATCCACCAGAGTTTTATTGGTCCAAGGCAGGTGAGGACCCATAGTTGTAACTTGAGGAGGTGAGAAAGATCACACAGGTGATGCATGTTTCTGAGATAGAAAATGTTGAGTTAGTATCTTAAAGATTGAAGGACATAGCTTATAACTGGGTTGTATCGTGAAGGAGGGGTAGAGGTGAGGATGCTGCTCCTATGACTTGGCAGGTGTTTAAAGATGCATTCCTGGATAAGTTCTTTCTATTTGAGATGAGGGAACCAAAGATTGAGGAGTTTATAAACTTGAGGCAGGGCTCCATGACAGTTAAGGTGTACTTCTTGAAGTTCAACTAGTTGGCCAAGTATGCTCCTGACTTGATTTTTGACACCCAAGCTAGTATAAGCAAGTTCGTGACAGGTGTTTCTGGTTTGGTGCTGAAAGAGTATAGGACTGCGATGCTGCATAAGGATATGGAACTTTCTATATTAATGATGCATGCACAACAGATAGAGAAAGATAATATTAGAGAGAGAGACAGAGTGAGGGGTAACAAGAGGGCTAGATCTGAGCAGCATAAGCATAGTCAATCTAGGTTCCATGAAGGAAATTGCCCTTAATTTTAGAGACGTCCATCTATTCCAGTGCCTTCATCAGCTAGTTCTCCCGTGCCTAGAGGTAGGCAGGAGCAAGAGAGCAGGTTTTTTATTTCTAGGTCGTAGAACAGTATTGGGTAACAAGCCCCGTTATCCTACATGTGCTAAGTGTGGTAGGGATCATCCCGGTGAATGTTTCACAGATTTGAGGGGTTGTTTTGGTTATGGAAAGTAGGGCCACAAACTTAGAGATTGTTCAGATTGCTAGGAAGGGGACCAGAGATGCCCGACCTCAGGCATAGACTACTAGAACACCAGCTTTTATCCCTTGTCCCACCCCTATTTAGGGCGCTTCATCTAGCACTGCTGGCGGTCAGTGTTAGAATAGATTCTATGCCTTACCATCCTATTAGGAGCAGGAGGACTCTCTCGATATTTTTACTGGTATGCTCTGCATTTTTTGTTTTGATGTTTATGTATTGTTGGACCCTGGGTCAAGTCTCTTCTATATGACCCCACTTGTGGCTGTAAATTTCAAAATAAGTCCCGAAAAGATTCTTGAGCCTTTTCTAGTCTCCACACCAGTAGTGGAGTCAATTATTTATAAACAAGTGTATAGAGATTGTCCTATTACAGTTCTTCATAGAGTCATACTTACTGATTTGATAGAGTTAGACATGGTGGATTTTGACCTTATTGTGGGTATGGATTAGCTTCATTCTTGTTATACATCTATAGACTGTCATACCCGTGTGGTCAAGTTTTAGTTCCCTAATGAGCCAGTTTTTGAGTAGTCCGGGAGTTCGATATCTCCCAAGAGTCATTTTACCTCCTATCTTAATGCGGAAAAACTAATATCTAAGGGTTGCATCTATTACCTAGTTATAGTCAAAGACACTATGTCCGAGGCTCCAACTATTTAGTCAGTAAATATTATTAATGAGTTTCTAGATATTTTTTCGGAAGATCTCCCAGGGGTACATCCCAATAGAGAGATAGAATTAGGGATTGAACTTCTTCCCGACACTCATCCTATTTCTATTCTTCCATACCGTATGGAACCTGTTGAGCTTAAGGAGTTGAAACAACAACTAAAAGATCTTTTAGACAAAGGTTTCATAAGGCCCAATATTTCTCCTTGGGGTGCACCTATTCTATTCATGTGGAATAAAGATGGTTCTTTGCGTATGTTCATTGACTATCGTCAGCTTAACAAAATCACAGTCAAAAATAAGTATCCTCTTTCGAGAATTGATGACCTATTTGATCAGTTGTAAGGTGCAAGTTATTTCTACAAGATAGACCTTAAATATGGATATCATCAACTTAAAGTGAGGGAATGTGAAGAAGGATATACCTTAATATGTACCGTGACTTGCGGGAAATCTATTGGTGGAATGGTATAAAGAAGGATATAGTTGAGCTTCTATCAAAGTGTCCAATATGCCAATAGATTAAAGTAGAGCACCCAAGACCTAGTGAAGTGATGCAAGAGTTTGGTATACCCACTTGGAAGTGGGAGGTGGTGAATATGGACTTCGTGACTGGGTTACCTCTTTTGCATCATCATCATGATTCTGTTTGGGTTGTTGTAGACAGGCTGACTAAGTTCGCGCACTTTTTACTAGTGCATACATATTATACAGCTGAGGATTATGTTAGATTATATATCTGGAAGTTAGTCAGGCTACACGGAGTTTCCTCATCTATCATTTCGGATAGGGATACTCAATTTACTTCTTAGTTTTGGAGGGGGTTTCAGCAAGGTCTTGGTACCTAAGTTCTTTTGAGTTTTGCTTTTCATCCTCAGATAGATGGTCAGGCTGAGAGGACCATTCAAACCCTAAAAGATATGTTGAGGGTGTGTGCTCTTGATTTCAAAGGTAGTTGGGATGAGCATTTTCTATTGGTATAGTTTGCATATAACAATAGTTACCATGCTAGTATCGAGATGGGACCATTTCATGCCTTGTATGGTAGAAGATGTAGATCACCCATTCGTTGGTTTAAAGTGGGTGAAGCTACCATGATTGGGCCTGATGTAGTATTTGAAGCTATGGAGAAAGTTAAGTTGATTAGAGAGAGGTTAAAGACAGCTCAGAGTTGTCAAAAGTCATATGCCGATGGGAGAAGAAGAGATCTTGAATTTAAAGTGGGTGATTTGGTGTACTTGAAGATTTAACCCATAAAAGGGGTGAAGAGGTTTGATAAAAAGGGAAAGCTTAGTCCCCGTTATGTTGGCCCATATATATTTTTGAGCCATGTTGGTAAAGTATCCTATGAGGTTGAGTTGCCTGCAGAGTTGTCAGCTTTTCATCCTATTTTTCATGTCTCCATGCTTAAGAAGCATATTGGTGATTCCGTTGTGGTAGATCCTTCAGAGAGTGCTGAT
Organism: Capsicum annuum; assembly: GCF_002878395.1. Taxonomy (NCBI): domain Eukaryota; kingdom Viridiplantae; phylum Streptophyta; class Magnoliopsida; order Solanales; family Solanaceae; genus Capsicum; species Capsicum annuum. Next base: position 188,818,287 of record NC_061111.1, read on the forward strand.
ATTCAGAATAGTCTTTCATTCGATGAGATTCCCATTGAGATCCTAGATTTTCAGATCTGTAGACTGAGGAACAAAGAGGTTCCCTTGGTCAAAGAGTTGTGGCAAAACCAGTCAGTTGAGGGCGCTACTTGGGAGGCAGAAGCAGACATGCGAGCCAAGTACCCACACCTCTTTTCAGCAAGTTTAGATCGATCCAAAGGTATTATTCTTCCTTAATTCAGCCCTTCTAATCTAAAGTTCAGCTATATATCTATTCTTCCATGAGTTCTTGCAATTTCTGAGGTATTCAAGGGTTTAGAGAGATTTTGAGCCGTTTAGCAAATTGCTTCAGCTATGTGTACTCTATTTTGTTGTGTTCCTAGTCTAACTAGCGATATTGTAGGATGAATGTTTCCAAGGTGGAGATATTGTAATACCCCGCAAAGTTTCCTCGTAGTCCAAGTCTTAGAGTGTGTCAAGTGAAGTGTAATTTTAGCCCTAAAAGATTGAGAAGTGACTTCCCAAGTGATTGGTGTTTCAACCATATATAATTTTCTTAAATTTTACATTTTTTCATGTAGATAATTGAATTGGATTTCAAACAATACCAATTTCGTCCGAATCTGGCTTCAGGGTGAGAAGTTATGGCTGTTTTACTAAGAGTTATCGGAAATGCCCAGGTGCGATGGACGATCCGACGGACTGTCGATTCTGCGATGGACCATTGCAACCAAGGCAGTAACTCCCTTTTCTGGCCTAAGTCGACCGCCAGGATGACAGACCATCGCTCAGATCGTCACTATTGAGGTAGTGTGGCCTTATCCTAGCAAACGTATGACTGACGATCTGATGGACCATCGAGTTTGCAATGGGCCATTGCTGAGACCATCACATCAAGGTAGTGTGTTATTTTCCTGACCGGCATGCGATAAATGATTCGACGGACCATCAAGCTAGCCACGGACCGTCGCTCCAACCATCGCAGCTCCCGATCAATATTTTAAGTTATTTTTAAAAGGGATTCTTCGGTTTTTCCACTCTTTTATCAACCAGATATATCCCAAATGACTTCATTCATCATCCAAAACACAAGAGAGCTAGGGTTTCTCCCTCAAGATCAAATCTAAAACTCTTCTCCAATAAATCCAAGAACTCACCATAGATTCTACGAATTGAGTTGAGATTTAAGTTTCCCAAGTTCAAGGGTTGCAAGAACCCTCTCTCAAGAGTAAGAAGAAGATTTTGAATCAAGCTTGTTCATCCAATTTCAGAATCTAAGGTATGTGGGGTTTTGAACAAGGGTAATCTTTTCACCCTTGTGCCCAAAGGCTTATTTAAACTATAATTTTCTGCAATCTATAAGATTTTACATGATATTGAATTAGGGTTTTTCACCCATTGTTATTGATTGCAATATCTTAATATTTTCCATGAATTAAAAGTCAAATAGCATGATTTTGCATGTTTTCTTAAGAAATTAAAGCTGGGTTTATACCCTATGTTGTTACTGCTTGAGAATTTAATAGTTTTCTCGAGATTTGTGTTATATGTTTCACTCTACATGATTTACGAGCTTTACATTTTAGACTTATTTAAGCCATGTGAGTCATTCCTATTTGCATGCATGATTTGATTAAAGAGTATTGATATTGTTTTATGTAAATGCATACACCCCCATATACTCAGTATATTCCCAAGTGTTGATCCACATATACGTCTATGTGCTACATTGTCTTATAATGTAGGTTCAGGTGCCCAGTCCCAGCCACATCAATGATTCCTGAGTACCTTCGTCTACATTTCTACAGTGGTGAGTCCTCATGGTTCGAGGACCTATCTTCAGAAATTTCAATATTTGAGTGTTTATGTTATTACTTTCAGTTCAGTTTGAGTCAGTTGGGGACCTGTCCTAATGGCTTTCGATTTCATGGAGTAGTAGAGGCTTTGTCAGACTAATTATCAGACTGTGGTTGTGTTGAAATTTACAGCATTGTGGTTGTTTGGACCGAGTATTACCTTCGTATTTCCTTTTATTTGATATAACAATGCCAGTGTTTTGTATATTCCTTATTAAATGAGTTATTAGGACAAGTGATAAGCTCAAAGAGTTAGCTTGGGGATACTCATAGCCCTAAGCACCGTGTGACATCCCGAGAGGTGATGTTGGTTTGTTACAGATACTTGGTCCGTTGATAATGCTCAAATTACACTCTTGAATGGGTGTAAGCGATCGTTATCAATATAAAACCCAATGAGGTTGGGGTCAAATCCCACAGGGAATAGGGTGTGAACATCGATTTGTTTACGAAAGACTTTACTGGTAGTTTACTATTTCCGAAAGATGGGGGTTTAAGTTCACAGTGTGTTAAATATCACTTTCAATACTTCAGTGTTTGTAATCAAGATAAATAGGAAACTAGAGCTATGTTCACCAAGGGTTTCGGGAATTGAAAGATACTAGGTAATGCTAGAGATTCTCGAAATGAATAGAACAACAGAATATCCCTGATGATTATACTATCTGACTTATCTCTCGACCTCACCAGACAATTTATTATCTAATTCTCTCGAACTTAGATAACTTATCTATTTCCAATAGGATGTTATCTCAGGTAGATTAATCCAGTTATGGCATTAATCATTAAATAGAAGGTTGGTAGCTTCCGAGTCCCTGTTGACAATTCACATAATCTAGTCTACTTCTCCGTTAGAAGCAAATAAAACCTAAGGCATAATCTAATGTTTGAAACCACTAGATTTCAGTTCAAACAACAGAATTTCAAGATGTTCTACTACTCTTTGAATCCGTTAAACACCTAGCATCATATCAAACCCTAATATATGGATTCCATAACCCCGGCTAATGGAATTAGCCACTCATGATTTGATGAACGAACTGACAAGTTTAATTTATAATGATAAGGATGACTTACGATTATATGGAAAACAACAAGTTGTTTCTTCGATTGAATCACCGGGTAGAAACCCAAAAATAGTTGATAAAAACAAGAAGAATAATTGATGTAAGAGAGAAATGTTACGTACCTTTCTTCCCTAGGTTAATGTTTGACAGATAACAATAGATCATCCTCAATAAAAACCCAAAATAATTCTTTAAATAGTAAATCCTAAATAAGGAAATAAAATTAAAGTTTCAGTTTTCTCTTCGATTTAGATGACGATGCTTTTGACAGCGTGTCAGATTCCTGACAACGTGTGCGAGATGTCGTCAAAGGTTCCAATGAATTGTTATCTTCTGCCTCTTCATACGGAAATCCTGATGGTGTGTCAAAAATCCTGACGGCACGTTAGAACTGTCATCACATCTTCACTGGAAATCAGCATACTCTGTCTCTGGTTGACAGCGATTTTGACGTCATCTCCCATATTTGACGTCTCTTCCGAATCACCATCACGTTTCCTCTCAACTCTTCAGGTTCTGTCTAAGCTTGATGGCAACTTTGATGGCCTATCCCATGTATAAAGGCACTTCAGAATTGACGTCAGCTACACTTCAGCTTATTTATATCAGATGTCATTCGATTTATTCTTCTTTCCTTTGGTTTTCTCCCCGATCACTTATGTCTGCATTAACACACTAAAAGAAATCAAAAACAATGAAAGTTGCTTAAGACTTCGGAATTATTCAGAGTTAAAAGCTTCAAATGTGTTAGCATCGGCTCACACATCAACACCCTCAACTTAAACAATTTCTTGTCCTCAAGCAACGAAAACATAACTAGGAGTAAACAAAGTACAATTCGGAAGCTAACTACTCTTATCAGTTCATAATACATGCACCATCTCCAAGATCAATCAAAATAAACTCAACTGTGTCTAATATTTGAAAACAACCATGTAACTCACAATCATCTAGATATGGCAAAAATTTCAACAATAACAACCTAGCACATACCCAAATTACATTCTCCGAACAAAGCAGTCAATAGCAACATACCTGGTGTGCCCTCACAATAAAGAAATCCCTTTTTCACTCAGATTCACATGTATTGACATAGGGATGAATGTAAGACTCACTCTCAAAACGAAGTTCCAACATTGCGCATCAAATACCATAGGCTTGCCCTTATAGTCAGTACCAAAGTCTTCAGATAAGTTAGTTAGGATCACTAAATGGATTTTCTGAGCTTGTAACGTAAGCTAGGGGCTGGTATGATATTCAAGGGAATTTCATAGTGACTATACCTCCTTGGCACTACATCAACTCACGGGGTTTCAACTTTCGACCTTTTTTTCTTCCCTCTTTTATTTGACAGGTATTCTCAAGATGGGTGTTGTATGTTCAAGCATTAGATTAACTTTTTCAGTTTTATCTTTTCCTATTTTCTTTTTCACTACACCTAACTTGTTATTCATTTTCCTTCTTTTACCTCTCTTCATACTCATAATGCATCACGTACCCCTATAGTAGCCACCCTCAACTTAGGCTATTTGCCTTAGTCAAGGTGCACAGTATCCAAGGAGGACCAGGGCCAAAACAGGTTCATTGTGATATGATGGGAAGGTGAAAGGTGTACAAGAAAGAACTGGACTATTTAGGCTCAAAAAGGGGTCTAGGGATATTATTCACATTTGGATGGTCATTTAAGCTAAATTGGGTTAACATACAAAATAGCCTATGATCTTTTCCTAACACTTATCCTATGACTATGGTACGACTAACTGGGAAAGTTCTAGATTCAACGCACAATGGGAACTGAGTAAGACCTTATATGCACATGGCACACAAGTATATAGCACATCACTACTCATCTGTTTCATGCATTTGTTTTCTACAGGTTACTTATTTGACATACTATTACCACAAACAGATACAAAGTGGTCACACCAGATGCACTTCACATAGTGCACAGCATATCAGACCATTGGAGAGGTACTCAAAAAGTCAGAAAACGAGCTAACTACCTCAAGTAATTGCACTACTTCTAATCATCTATAGAACATGTTACACAACAGTTTTCCTATACCCTCACCTTAAAATAAAAAATAAAATGTACCAAGGGTTAGGATGTACCTGAAGACAGTCAAGCCTGTGGATCCTAAGTCTCCGACCCTATTATCGCATCATCATCTGTCTTCTCCCCACTCGTGGAATCTACCTTTATAGTGGTTGGAGCCTGGCTCGATGAAGCACCTGCAGCCCTAGCTCTGATGGTTGCTTCCTATTTTTTGTGTTAGCTAGAGACTCCAGTCTTGCCCTTTTCAAGTCTTCCTTCTCTTCCTTCTTCTTTGCTTTCGTTTCAGCCTTTCTCTCTTCTTCACCAACAGACTCATCTCTTTTGTTCTTGCCTTTTTTTGCCTATTTTTTCTTCTTTTTCTTTGGGGAATCTACAGCAACATTAAGTATAGGAATTTCTTCCTCTACATCATGCATGGTTGATCCTGTTGGCACCATAAATTGGTGCTGCTGCAGCATTCCAACCTCAGCCTTTACTTTGTCCAATGCATCCCTGAAAGTGGCAAGATCAGTGCCTATCATCTCTCTCGCCCAAGCATCGAACCTATTCTCTAGATCTGCTACCCGTGCAGGCAAGGTCATGAAAGGTTCTAGTACAGGTTTTACTCTTTTGTCTACAGCAGCAGCAAATTGTTTAGCGAAGGCCTGAAGTTGTACCTCGCACTAATTCGCTTGTCTAGATACTTTCCTAATATCAATCGGCTGAAATGCCGACCCTGTTGCTGCTGGAGGAACTGAAGTAGTCGGATCACTTTGAGATACTGAATCTGCCTAGACTGAATGTGATGGTGGTGGTGGTTCATCTTCGGAGCTTTGTACCCCCACATCTAGTGCTAGAACAGTCTCAGTGAATGGAGGATCTATTGCACCATCTGCATCTCCATCAAGTCACAAGCCCAGCTGAATTTCATTTTTGCTAACAGGGTTGTGAGTCTTCTTGGCATGTATCTCATCATCAATACCTGAAATCATAGGTACATTAGCTGTTTCACACAACCTAGTAATCAAACATGGAAATGGATATACAGTATCAGGTCTTGTGAACCGAATTTTGATCTCCTCCGCTATAATCTCTCCAAAAATGAAAGGAGTCCTATCTATCAAGCTTGCAACCAATATTTCTCGATTATCCCTTAATACATTGTCTCCCTCGGTGGGTATTAGATAAATCCATACTAAACCCCACCAAAATGTTGCTTCTGAATTCAGAGATGCTTTGGTAATCTTTTCTGCTGGATTATTCAACCACTCTGGCTCCCAATCTACTATGAGATTCGCTAGCCACTTGCACTAATTTTACCGATGCTTCAACCAGAGCAAAGGTTCCTCGTCTTCATAATTAGAGTCCTTGTTGACAAGTTGTCGAGGTACACTCTCTTTAGCTGCTTTCTTTGGTGTGGTTGGATTATTCCTTTTGGGTGCCATGCTCAGTTCTGTACAAATATAAAATTTCTCAATTAGTGCCCATAATCAAACAATAGAAGAAAAAAGATCACCTCAGTTTAATCATCATCACTATTTTTAGTGTACAGTTTTGACGGCCTTTCTAATTTGCTGTCATAGGTGTGATGGAACTTTAAAAATGTCATCAACTTTATCCAGAATCTATAAACTTTCTCAACCTCTGACGACAATTTTGACCGGCCGTCACACAGGTGCAAGGCCGTGAATTTTGCCGTCAGACAACATTAAACTTCTAATTTCTTTTTTTTTATTTTTCTTCTACCATTGTTCTCGATTTCAACTTAGGTCATGCCCTTTACTAAGATTTCAACGATTATACCGCATTCCCCAAGTAGTCCTAGTTGTCGAAGGAGATTGAAGCATGTTCATTGATTCATCTCACTCCTTCGAAACCAAGGTTTCTTATAGTTCACAATTGATCCAAATAAAGATGAAGTTGAAGTTTTCTCATACCTGGATGTCAAAACTTAGATGATGAATCTTTGAGCACCTAAATTTGTGAGTGAGAGAAGGATGAGATGAGAGAGGAAGAAAATATCTTGACTTAACTCTCAGGATTCAACAAGGAAAGTCTTAAGATTTTGCCTTAGAAGGAATTAAGTTTGAAAAATGAAAGGAAATAATTCTTTAAGGAAAGAAAACTAAAACTGGAAGTAAACTATCTAATATATACCAGAATGTGAACAGCTGCTACTGGGTCGGGTTAGCCCAAAAATTTGAAGCTGGGGCCGACTCATTTGACGGTATTTTTGATGGCCCATCAGAAATCGGACGGAGCTTCAAAATTTTCATCAGCCTTTACAAAACGATGTTTTAGTTTGATTGTTTTGACGCCATTTCTCATGGCTTATCATACTTGTGATAGCCCGTCAAAATTAGCGTTGACTTTCTTAGGCTGATTGCAACTAGTTCAACTCCTTTGTAGACTCTTAGCTACAAAAATTAAAAACCTAGTGCAATAAAATTAAAACATTGGGCTTCCTCCAAAATAGTGTCTGATTTAATATCATGGCATAACTAGGTTATCTTGACTACTCTGACTTCGTCAAGATACTGCATTACTACCTCATTACCATCTTCCTGGAATATATCAACAACCGAGAAGATATTCATCTCTTCCAACTACTTCAAAGGGGGTTGCATTTTAAATCTAGCCTCCCTTTTTCCATACCTGAACTTTAGCTCATTGAGCTCCATATCAACTAATACTCTTCCCATGGCTAATAGTGGTCTACCCAAGATGATGGGTACCTTAAAGTCAACATCATAATCCAATATCACAAAGTCTGCTGGCAGAATAAAGTCATCCACTTTTACCAGCATATCATGCAATATACCAACTGGTCGTTTCATCGATCTATCTGCCATTACAAGATGCATCATCGTGGGGGTAGGTTCCCCCAATCCAAGCTTCTTGTAGATATCAAGCGGCATCAGATTAATACTTGCTCCTAAGTCACATAAAGCTTTGGTAAACTTCACGGACTCAACTGTGCACGGTATGGTAAATGCTCTAGGGTCAGGCTATTTATGCACTAAGATTGTGAAGAAACAACACTACAGTTGTGGATGTTGTCCACCGGATCACATCTTACCTTTCACTTCTTTGTCAACAATTCCTTCATAAATTTAGCATAGTTTGGCATTTGCTCAAGTGCCTCCATCAATGGTACATTCACTGTCAGTTGTTTTATTATTGCCATGAACTTGCTAAATTTTTTGTTATCTGATTTCTTCTTCAATCTCTGAGGAAAGGGAGGTGGTGGTAATGGCATTTCTTTTAATACCACTTCCCCTTTTTCTTCGACTTCTTTTTCTAAAATATCAACTAACCCATTTAGTTTATCAAACTCTACTAGATTTCTTCCTTCTGGTTCATCAACATATACCTCATTTTCCATGGCTTTGCCCATAGAAATACTAGGTAAAATCTTACCACTTCGGGTGATAATTGCCAAACAAGAGCTATCAGTCTGCGAGTTCTGAACCGTATCACTAGGTAAAGTGCCAGCTTTTCTCTCATTCAAAGTATCCAAAAGTTGGCTCATCTATTGTTCTAATTGCTTAGTAGAAGCAGAGTGTGAGTTAACCAACTGACTGAGGGTAGAAAATTCACTTTTCATATTAGTTACCCCCGAGTTGGTCACTTCAACTCCCTTCAACAGCTTTCCTATCATGTCCTCCATGGTTATCTTTCCAGAACTAGTAGTTGCAGCATCCCAACTTTCAGGAGGAACATACAAATCACTCCTGTCATTATTGTTTTGCCAATGTCCCTGCTCCCTATCTTTATAATCAGGCTTGTCATAGAAAGTCCGACCTTAGTTCCCTTGACTATTGCCTCAGAAACCCCCCTGACTACTCATATAGTTTGCCTTCGCATCTTCATCTGTAGAAGCAGTACCTTGAGATTCCACAGCTTTTACCATTTAAGTCATATTGGATAGCAAGTGCTTGGACAGCAAGTCTATCTATGTCTTCAAATGGGCCATGTCCTAATATCGCTCCTCATCCCTTCTACGTTGATCCACAGTAATACCACCAGCAATAGTTGGGCTAGCCACCACAAAATCCCTAGTATGCCAAGATCGACTCTGCTTGGTTATTCTGTTCAGAATGTCAGCGGAATCTAGGAAAGAGAGGTCAATGAACGAACCACCTGCAGTGTTGTCAACAATAGGATTCGTCATAAAGTTGAAGGCTCTGTATAAAGTCTCCATTAAGTGCAAGTCTTTCATATTGTGGTTCGGACATTGTACAAGCTTCTTCTTAAATCTTTCCCAGGTCTTATATAGTACTTCAATTGGAAGCTGTCTGAAGCTACTCATTTCATCCCTCAACTGTACCCTTCTGGAGAATGGAAACCGTTCTAAGAATGCATCTTTCAGCTATCTCCAGTTGATTATAGAATCGGGATCTAACTCATTCAACCAAATTGTTGCCTCCCCAGACAAAGACAAAGGAAACAATCTCAACCTGATCTTATTTTGGCTTACTCTCGAATTGTCAAAAGATTTGCAGATAGTGATGAAGTTCACCAAGTTCATGTTCGGAATGTCTTCGAGTAAGCCTCCAAATAACCCCTTCACATTCAGGAGTTGGATCATCATACTTGTTATGTTGAATTTTGCTCCTGGTGAAAACGGTGGAGGAATGATTGCACCTGTTGCACCAGCTCCGTCCATTCCTTCATCATCTTCATCAGCCCCATCTTGCATAGGCTGTTGCCTATATCTCCCTCGAACTAGACGATTTATGTTGACATTTCGCTGCACTGGTGTAGTAACTTGCTTAGGACACCTTAGGTTTTGAGGATTCAGCAGTTCATCATCACCCAAGTCTTCATAATCAGGGTTCTAGTGACATGCTTGTTGACCAAAATTTTGCACGTTCACCTGAGCTCTGGCCATAAAAGCTAGTCTTTCTTCTTCCTGTTGTTCAACCATTCTACCTAGCAGTTGAGGTTCCTGATTGATTGGTAATAGTGTTTCTCCGGAACTTCTTGTGTTTGGCATAAACAACACAGTACCTACAATAAACAAAAACAAAAAATAAACATAAATCAAGGAAACTTAACTATCGGCAAATTTTTGCACACAAACTTTTAGTCTACAACCGTATTCCCTGACAACAGTGCCATTTTTTATAACGCTCAAATTACATTCTTGAATGGGTGTAAGCGATCGTTGTCAATATAAAACCAAACTAGGTTGGGGTCAAATCCCACAGGGAATAAGGTGTTAACTTTGATTTGTTTACAAAAGACTTTACTGGTAGTTTACTATTTCCAAAATATGCGGGTTTAAGTTCATAGTGTGTTAAATATCACTTTCAATACTTCATTGTTTTTAATCAAGATAAATGGGAAACCAGAGCTATGTTCACCAAGGGTTTTGGGAATTGACAGATACTAGGTAATGCTAGAGATTCTCAGAATGATTAGAACAGCAGAATATCCCTAACGATTATACTATCTGACTTATCTCTCAACCTCACCAAGAAATTATTATCTAATTCTCTCAAACTTAGTAACTTATCTATTTCCAATAGGATGTTATCTCAGGTAGATTAATCCAGTTACGACATTAATCATTAAACAGAAGGTTGGTAGCTTCCGAGTCCCTGTTGACAATTCACATCATCTAGTCTACTTCTCCGTTAGAAGCAAATAAAACCTACGGCATAATCTAATGTTTGCAACCACTAGATTTCAGTTCAAACAACAGAATTTCAAGATGTTCTACTACTCTTTGAATCTGTTAAACACCTAGAATTATATCAAACCCTAATCTATGGATCCTATAACCCCGTCTAATGGAATTAACCACTCATGATTTTATGAATGAACTGACAAGTTGAATTCATTATGATAAGGATGACTTACAATTAGATGGAAAACAACAACTAGTTTCTTGAATTGAATCACTAGGTATAAACCCAAAAATAGTTGATAAAAACAAGAAGAATAATTGATGTAAGAGAGCAATGTTACGTGCCTCTCTTCCCTAGGTTAATGTTTGATAGATAACAATAGATCATCCTAAATAAAACCCCAAAATAAGTTTTTAAATAGTAAATCCTAAATAAGGAAATAAAGTTAAAGTTTTAGTCTTCTCTTCGGTTTAGATGATGATGCTTTTGATGTCGTGTCAGATTCCTGACGACGTGTGCGAGATGTCGTCAAAGGTTCCAGTGAATTTTTATCTTCTACCTCTTTAGATGGCAGTCCTAACAGAGTGTCAAAAATCCTGACGGCACATGAAAATTGTCGTCACATCTTCATTAGAAATCAGCATACTCTGTCTCTGGTTGACGGCGATTTTGACGCCACGTTCCATATTTGACAACCCTTCCAAATCACTATCACATTTTCTCTCAACTCTTCAGGTTATGTCTAAGCTTGACGGAAACTTTGACGGCTATCCCATGTATGACGGCTCTTCAAAATTGATGTCAACTACACTTCAGCTTATTTATATCAGATGTCATCCAATTTATTCTTCTTTCCTTTGGTTTCCTCCCCGATCACTTATGTCTGCATTAACATACTAAAAGTAATCAAAAACAATGAAAGTTGCTTAAGACTTAGCAATTATTAAGAGTTAAAAGCTTCAAATATGTTAGCATCGGCTCACACGTCATCCGCATGTCTTATTCTGGTTCCCAAGCAGCTCCCACAATGGACTGATTCCACCAAAGTACTTTGACTAGAGGGACTTATTTGTTCCTCAGTCTGCGAGTCTGGTAGTCAAGGATTTCAACAGGTATCTCTTCGAAAGAGAGGTTGTTCTGACTAGCTAGGCCCTCTGTAGGGACTATGACTGCTGGGTCACCTACGTACTTCTGAAGCAAGGAGACATGGAACACTGGATGGACTGAAGATAAATCTGAAAGTAATTCAAACTCGTAAACTACTTTGCCAAAGCGACTGATAATTTTATAGGAACTGACATATCGAGGACTGAGCATTCCCTTCTTGTCAAACCTCTTCACTCTCTTCATGGGAGAGATTTTCAAATACACATAATCGCCAATCTCGAACTCGAGATCCTTTCTACATATATTAGCATACGATTTTTGTCGGCTCTGGGCTATCTTGAGCCTCTCTCTAATCAACTTAAATTTCTCTAAGGTATCAAATACCAAGTCAGGCTCTACCACTGTGGCTGCACCCACTTTAAACCAACCAATTGGAGATTTACACCTTCTCCCATAAAGTTCTTCAAACAGTGCCATCTTAATGTTGGAATGATAGTTGTTGTTCTATTCAAACTCAATCAAAGGCAAGTGGTCATCCTAACTACCTTTAAAATCTATTGCACAAGCCCATAACATATCCTATAAAGGTTGTATGGTCCTTTTTGCTTGACCATCTACCGAGGGTGAAAAGCTATACTGGGTGAACTTGGGTACCAAGACCCTTTTAGAATGCTTTCCAAAAATGAGAGGTGAACTGGGTACCTCTATATAAGATATTGGACAATGAAATACCGTGTAATCTGACCAACTCTTTGATGTAGAGTTTGGCATAATCCTCAGCCGAATAAGAGGTATGGACTAAAATAAATAAGGTGATTTGGTCATCTTGTCTATAATGACCCAAACTGAATCATACTAACAACGAGTACGAGGCAAACCCATCACAAAGTCCATGTTCACTTCTTCCCACTTCCAAGTAGGAATACTGAACTCTTGCATAGACCCACTAGGCTTCTAATGATTAATTTTAACCTGCAGATATGCTGAGCACTTAGACATAAACTCTGTAAGGTCTTTTTCCATCCCACTTCACCAATAGATCTCCTGCAAATCACGGTACATCTTGGTGGACCCTAGATGAATAGAGTAACGTGCACCATGCACTTCTACAAGAATTCGCTATCTTAAGTCATCAACACCTGGCACACATAGACGACCCTGACAACACAATACACCATCTCCCTCTTAGGAGAAAACCTCAACCTTCTAATCTCTGACTGATTCTTTCAACTGGGCTAGACTGGGATTCCTATCCTGCTTTTTCTTTAAGTTCAGAAACTAGGGATAATTCTAAGCTACTCTGCACCTACACACTACTTTCTGCTGAGTCGACTAAGCAGATACCTAGTCGGGCTAACTGATGTACTTTCTGGGGTAACTTATTCTTACTGTCCTCAATATGAGCAACACTACATATAGATAGTCTACTGGGAGCATCAGCCACTACATTGGCCTTGCCCGGATGATAAAGGACACTCATGTCATAGTCTTTCAATAACTCCAACCACCTTCTCTGATGGAGGTTTAGATATTTCTAAGAGAACACATACTGGAGGATCTTATGGTCAGTGAACACATCAACATGCACCCCATACAAATAGTGTCTCCAAATACTTAAGCAAAAACTACAACTAATAACTCAAGATCATGAGTAGGATAGTTCTTCTCATGGGGCTTAAGTTGTCTGGAAGAATAGGCTATGACCTTACCATGCTACATGAGGACACAACCCAAACCTACTTTAGATGTATCACAGTACACCACAAAGTCATCTGAACCATCTGGTAAAGCCAAGACTGTGGCTGAGGTAAGTCGAGTCTTTAACTCCTAAAAACTCTTCTCATAAGAATTTGACCACTAAAGTTTGACTTTCTTTTAAGTCAATCTAGACATGGGGGATGAAATAGATGAAAATCCCTCAACAAACATGCATTAATAACCAGCCAAACCTAAGAAACTCTTGATATCTGATAGAGAGATAGGTCTGGGCCAGTTTCTCACTGCCTCAATCTTTTGGGGATCAATTCTAATGCCATGACCGGAAATGATATGGCCAAGGAATGCTATTGACCTTAACCAAAATTCACTTAGTAAATTTGGCGAATAACTGATAATTTTTTAGAGTCTACAATACTACTCTGAGATGGTCTGCATGATCATGTTCACTGAGGGAGTAAACTAGGATGTCATCTATGAAAACTATGACGAACATGTCCTAGTACTGCTTGAACACACGGTTCATCAAGGCCATGAAAGGTACTGGGCATTAGTAAGACCAAAGGACATGACTACGAATTTAAAGTGACTATTTCGAGTTCTAAAAGCTGTCTCCGGGATGTCACATTCTCTGACTCTGAGAAGATGATAGCCTGATCTGAGGTCTATATTAGAGAAATGACTGGCACCCTAAAGTTGGTCAAACAAAGTCATCAATTCTATGGAGCGGATTCTAGGGAGCGAATACTTGTTCTTGACCGTAACTTTGTTTGACTGACTATAGTCTATACATATTCTGAGAGAACCATCTTTCTTATGTACGAATAAAATTGGTGTGCCCCATGGGGACACACTGCGTCAGATGAATCTTTTATCTAAGATATCTTTTAACTATTTCTTTAATTCTCTGAGTTCTGCTGGATCTATACTATATGGTGGAATAGATATTAGCTGAGTTTCTGGGAGAAGATCAATTCTGAAATCAATTTCCCTTTTAGGAGTAATTTTGAGAAGATCTTCGGGAAATACATTTGGAAATTCACATGCTAATAATACTGATTCATGAGTATGGGTCTCTAAACTAGAGTCCTGGACTCGTATGAAATGGTAGACACATCTCTTAGATATCATCTTTCTCGCCTGAAGGTAAGAAACAAGTTGACCCCTAAATACTGAAGTACTACCTCTCCACTCTAGGATGGGTTCATTTAGAAACTAAAATCGGACAAATTTGTTTCTGCAGTCGATTGAGGCATACCAGGAATGATGCCAATCTATGTCGAGAATAACATCGAAATCAGTCATCTCTAATTTGACTAAATCTGCTGAAGTAACTTTCTGAGATATCATAATCGAAAAGTTCCTGTATAACCACTGGGCTATGATAGATTTACCCACTGAGATAGAAACTGAAAAGGGCTCTACTAGAATTTCAGGACTGACTCTGAAATCAACTGTAATATATGGAGTAACAAAGGACAAAGAAGCTCCTGGATCTAGCAAAGCGTAAACATATAAGTGATAAAATTGTAACATACCAATGACCACATCAGGAGAACTTTCCTGATCCTATTAGTACTGAAGAGCGTAGAATTTATTTTGATGTTGCCCACTAGTGGCACTGGATGAGGCACCCTACTAATTTGGGTGATCAGACTGAGTAGGAGAACGGTTTTGTTGACCCTGGGAACCTGAATGAATACAATCTCTAACTCTATGGCCTGTCTTGCCACATCCAAAAAAATGTCACTGCCAGCTCTACAAATACCCTGATGGTTCTTGCCACAATTTTGACAAAGAGGATTGGTTCAGGCATTGCTGACACTACTCTGAGACTTAGAGCCTGGCGCCCTATCTCTATTGCCATCTCTAAATTTTGGCACTAAAGCACTAGATAAGGGTGGAAATGAAACTGAAGATTTTGGGTGGAACAGAGAATGATTCTCACCCTTTGACTTAGGCAGAGCAAAGTTAAAACTACCTATTCTAGCTCTCTTGTTCTGCTTCTCTCTTCTTATTCTTCTACTTCTCTATCCACTGAGCATGGATCATCAGCCTAGCCAAGTCCATCTCACTAATCAACATTATGGTCCTTCACTCTTTAACCATACTATCATTTACCCCAGACATAAACTTACTTATTTGGGATCTGCTATCTGCCACCACATGAGGAGCGTATCTAGCTAATTGAGTAAACTTGAGAAAATACTCTTTCACTGTCATATTACCTACTTCAAATTAATAAACTCTAACACCTTATATTCTCTTATCTCTAGTGGAAAGAATCTATCTAGAAAAGCAGTAGTAAACTCTTTTCATTTAATGGGACTTGCATCTACGATCCTCTCTGCTTTCCACTATTTAAACCAAGTGTGAGCCATATCCTGTAACTGATATGCAGCTAGCTCAACAATCTCACTAGCATTCACCCCCATATTATCAGTAATCTTTTGCACCTGATCAAGATACTCCCAAATCCTGGTAGCAGTAGTAATGGCCATTGGGTTGGCCGAAACGGCAGTTAGGCGTTCATTTTGGGCTACCACAGAATGATCTAAGGTGGTAAAGACTACTCTGAACTCTACGTGGGAGACATGTTCACCCAAAGGATTGGGTTGGTTGGGTTGAGGGGCTGGCTGATCTTCCGTTCCTCTTCCCTAAGTTCTCTTTAGAGTCATTTCCTATAACCAAAAAAGAAACTAGGTTTATAAAGAGAGTTTAATTGGAGCTCATGCTCGCTCGCATGATATGAATATTAAATAAAGGGACATTATTCCTAAAACATCTCATAGCCTCCTGTACATAAATGTGGCATGCTACACACCATGCACAAGACTTTACTAGATGTAACTTTTCAGACTTCCTAGGACACTGTTAAACCTAAGACTCTGATACCAAGTTTGTAACACCCTGAGTCTGGTACCTCAGATGCTACACAGTGCTCATAATCCTGAAGGACAACAAGCTAACCCATGACTGGTACCTACTGCAATAACTGAGTAAGAACATTGTATAATTCAGAATAATGGGCTGAAATGCGATAAGGTTCAAAAATGTAATATAGATGAAAGGAAAATAATAAAGTCTGATAAAACATCAGAATTTAAAATACTGAATATTGTCTGAACATCTAGCTAAAAAGCCTCTAAATTGAATTGTCTAAATAAGGAATTGATGAGACAATCCCCCAACTAACTCCATCTACTAAAATGCTGAATCTAATGAGATAATGAAATAAAAGAATATCCTCAAATGATAAGGACTCACTGTTAGTCTACTGCTACTATCAGAATGTTTGAACCGCTAAGAATGCTATGGGGCTCGTACGTCTGAACCTATGGAATAAAACACGATAGCACAAAGAAAAAGTATGTGTTAGTACGTATGAATATACTGGTACGCAAAGTGAGGTAAGGCTGAATGCAAGGGTTCATATGCATGAAATATAACTGATTGAATAACATGAACATGACTGCGTGAGAATACATGCATGAATACATAACCGTAACTAAAGTCATAAGGATTCTGAATATGAAGTTTACTTATAACATGGATTACTGATAACTGGTATAACTGATGACTGATATGTTGTTTACTGGATGACTATGTATGATAGTCCTATTTCTGATGGAACTAGCTGAGTTCCGTACTGAGCTGAGTGACTGTATCTAACAGCCCTAAAATCTATATAACTATCTGAATTCTTTATTGAAGACTGAGACTGTGGAAGGTATCTATCTAACCGACATGCCTTTTTTTAATAGATTTAGGGTCCAACCTGTAACCCCAGTTGGAAGGGTGTCAGTAACGTGCCATGAGTAAAGTCATTGAAGAAATACCCTCATCTAGAAGTTTCTCAAATGAGAACGGTGGGACCCTCAACTGTCAGGTTAAGCCACCTATCAACCCTCAAATAATAGGTTTTGATGTCTCAACCTATGCTGGCTACGTAGTTCTGGAATGCAAGGACTGCTTCTAAGGATCACAACCTCTGCTGGCAGGTGACTCCCCATCCTTGGGTTTACTCAGTGGTGAATCCTATTCCCAACTGAATAGACATTGAACTAATTTCCTAGTTCATACTAGGTTGGACTGATCTGTTACTGATTATACTGATTAACTGAACTGAGTTGAGTTTACTGAGTTCTGTTGACTAACGGAATACTACTGAGTTCTATTATCTGATTGAGTTCTCTAAGGACTGGACTGAATACTTAATGGGACTGGATTGATACTAAGTTTACTGAGTTTTCCTGAGTTCTATAACTGAACTAAAGTACTACTGATCGTGACATAATTGAGACTGTTCTATAACTGACACTGGCTCTAGGCACAAAGCAAAATTATCGGGTATTAAATACCCCTAGGACACGATAGCATGAAATAATAAGACATGACAATTCTTGAATACTATATAATTGTCAACAACTCACAGTACGATCTTATGACGTATTTCATCAAACACATACAAGGTATAGCTTTAACATAGAAGATATTGTGAACATGTGGATGTATCATAAATTCATCATTTATATCACCAAAGGATCACAAAAGCACCATAGTCTCAATTTAGTATTTTATCAAACACATGGTAGGCGTAGCTTTATACTTGGTCATGATCAACAATGCTAATACATCATGACTTCATAATTCAAGGGTTTCAATATAAGAGAATCAAATGTCAACTTACATGCTATCATAATATCAAGAAACACATAAAGATTTCAACTTGGAACCCATTCCACAATATCAACATGATTACATTCAAACCCACAACATAGAAATCACAATTTATGTTTTTGAAAGAAGTTTTTTGAACTCCTAGGGTGAAAGGAATCCTTGGATGAACACTTTACATACCTTGTTGAAGAATATTTGGAAATAAATGGTGGAAATCTTGAGTTCTTGATTTGAAATTTAAAAACCCTAAGGCTTGTTCTTGAGAGAAATTGAGAAGGAATGAGTTTATTTTCTTCCTAAGGTATTAAATTTCATGTTTTGGGGGCTGAGAGTCAGGGGAAAAAGACTCAAACAGCCCCAAGAACGTGGTATTTTAATGGGTGAAAATTGGATTGTCGACGCATAGGTCGACACGGCATGTCGATGGCACCAATGCGATATCCAATGTGTCGCGCCAAGATTGTACTAACTCACAAAAATTTGATGCTGGTAGCAGGAAAAATATTAACCTACGCGACGCGGTGCACCAAAATCACGTTCGTACACTATTTTAGGATTACAAAAGAGCTTCAAACGAAATCTAAAAAATATGAAACTTCTTTAGGAACACCTATTGACCTTTCTGATCATGAATTAACTAAAATATAGACATTTAAAGGACTTTAAGGTCACAAAATAAAATTTCCAACTTTCGAAGGCCTATAAAATAAACTAAGTCTGAATACTTAGTTAGAATTTTCTAAGTCTGGGACCCCTTAACAAGCCTAAAGGATTGAATTAATCTAGGAAATTTTGCGAGGTCTTACATCGTGAACCTAGCACTGATACCAATTTGTCTCTGCCCAAAACAGGGCCATGATGGCACTTATCGTAGATCATCCTTGATAAGTATGCCAATCACTCAAACTAAATAAGGAAAATGCAATTGACAATGAAATAAATCTAGTAAAAATTGATAAAATAAAGTAAATCTAATACAAACCATTATTAGTAATAGATTCCTGAAAGAAATCTCATAAGTCCCCAAAATCTGGTGCCATAGTTTAAGAGCATCTAGTACATAATTGAAATCTAAAAAAATGTATTTTTTACTGAAATCAAAATAAAGACATAAGGTAATATAAGAGAAGGTCAAAAGTCAGCTCTAAAATCCCTAGAGCGCCCAATACCTCAAACACCGCTCTATTCCGTATTTGATTAACTACTGTATCCTATATTCATACTCAAATCTACACCTAAATGGTACAGTAGGGATGAGTACAGTCCATTTGTAGTTAGTAGGTATGGCTGATTGAGCAAAGTAGTAAATAATATAAGTAAAGAAAATAATGAGCACCTCACCTACAAGCAGAAAAGTCCCAAATAGTATACCACATCTCTCCATAACAGTTCTAATATATATAAGCACAAAAAAACAACACAAATACACACGAACATACATTGAAACTAAGCATAAGTCAAGGAAACTAAAGAAACCATGAAGAATGCACACGCAAATGCAAAACAATGTAATGTTGATGGGATGAATAGTGAAATCCATCATATGACTTTCTGTACATGCCCACCGAGCTCGCAGTTCCCACTTAGGAGCTACAGGGGGTTCGCGTTCCATATAATATATCTCTCAATCTAAACTCACCTCTACGGCTCATGTTCATAGAAAGAGTTTTTATAAAAATGTCTTATCTTCTTTCATAAATAGTGTTTCTCAGTGATACCAGTGTCTCATAAATGTGTATATATGGAATGAGAACGTAATGCTCATAATTAACTCAATATGATGATATCCAATTAATCCAATATATATGTACATAAGTGGGCCAAAAGTCAACTCAATATGTCCATAATTCATTATTATCGACTCAATTTAGGGACCATCAAAATTAATATGCATGAAAGACATCATTTATATCATATCAAACCCTAACTCGAGAATATCTATTATGATTAAGGCAATCAATGCTCAAATAAGGCCTACATTAGCAAAATAATCCCCTTTACAGCATTATATCAAGAGTAAAGGCATTTAAACACACAAATAAGGCTAATGATGTCAAATAAAGCCCCCACACGAGCAACACACAATATCAGATATCGCAAGTCAACACAATAGAGTATAAGCCCCCCACATGGGCACACAATAATAATAATATTCTCATAGTATAAAGCACATAGTTATTTTTTCTGACCATGCATAATTTACTTATTTATTAACTACCTAACTCAATTTAAAAAAATTAAGCCATAACCTACCTCAAAACAATGAAATCCTTACCTAAAGTACTTTAACATAGGTCTTTCCCCTTACGAACAGCCTCATAATCAGCTACAATATTCAAATATAGCATCAACACATTAAACTAAAGCTAATGATACCCATATTATGCATATTCGTCTAGGTCCAAAATGGTTTCAAAAAATGAGTTCAAAAATAAATAGGTAAAACTAAGATTTTGTTCTAAAAACACATCTCCAAGGTTATAGGAGTCTATAGGAGAAAACCTATGTGAAAATAGTCTTAAAGTGATGTCAATGATGTCCAAATCAAAGAAAAACCCTTTTTAAACATTATCAATAAAAACTCTGAAGTTCCATTTTGGAATCATCAATTAAAGGTATTTTTGATGGTATAATTTATGAAAAATAATGGGAAAAGGGTTTTAGAGTTTATACAAGCTCAAATAGTATATATGTTGTTCCAGTGATGGCTACTTAAGTGGATAATTGGCCACTTAAGTAAACACCGCTTAAGCGTCTAAAAGGTTGCTAGAGTGGCCAAGATACTTAGGTTTGCAATTTCTTAAGCGACAGATGGACGCTAAAGTAGCTACTACTTAAGTGATATCTAGCTACTAAAGAGACTACCACTTAAGTGATGTCAGGCTGCTAAAGTGGATGCCTCAAAAGTGTTCCTTGGCTGCTTAAGAGGTTGCACCAGATAGCAGCACAATTAGCAACTTGACTAAAATGCCATATGATCGGACACTCGAAATTTATTCGAATCTCATAAATGCAAACAAACTATGCTACTAGGATATTTTTGAAGTTATAGACTCAATGGTAATGTTGAATTTTCAAAAAACATACTATATTCAACACAGTAACCCACAAGGACTTTTTTCACTATTTTTCAAATGAGGGGTGAAAATACAAGATAAAGGTTCTGAATCCGAACCAACTAATACTAACCTTAATTCAAGATTTTGGATATGGTGACATAGTTTAATTATCATCCAACAACAAACTAATGAATATTGACCGAAGTCAACTGTATGACTTTTCAAGCCTCTAAAAATCACAAACTCACTTAAATAATTCACGATCGTAATTAGAAACACACCAACCATCTCAAAATTTTAAAATCAACATTTAGCAACTACAAGGAAGTGAAATTTGTCAAAACATATAAAAATGGAAAGTTCACAAATTTAGGTCATTATATTTTGACAGTATTAAATCTCAATAGGTGTATATAGAAAGTCATGCGATGGCTTTCAAATTATTCACCTCATCATTCCTTGTGTTGTCTTAAGCCGAGGGTCTATCGGAAATAGCCTCTTACTTCTTTAGAGGTAGTGGTATGGACTGCGTACACTCTACCCTCCCCAGACCCCATGATGTGGGAATATACTGAGTTTGTTGTTTTTGTTGTTATCATTCCTTGCATTGTATTTGCATATGCATCTCATGTGTTGTTTTTATATGTTACTTCACTTGTAATAGATTTCTATGTAATTTTGTGTGTTCCTATTTTCTTTTAATTTTTGTACATATATATTAGAATTATTAGTGTAGATGGTGTGATCTACCATTTTGAAACTTTTATTCTTGCAAGTGATGTGCTCATAGTATTTTCTTTAATTGTATTATTGTCTACTTTTCTCAGTTGGACTATGATACCTACTGAGTACAAATGGATCATACTCATTCCTACCATGCTCTTTTAGTACAGATCCTGTTATGAGTAAAACATGTATTGTTTGACTTGTGTTGGTCAGAGATTGGTGAGTTGAGGCACTAGCATACTCTAGTGCCTTTAAAGTTGACTCCAAACCTCCTCTTATATATTGTAATGTCTTTATTAGTTTTGGAGACATACATTTGTACCTATGGTATATTGGATGTATTTATTAGATACTCTATACTTATGACATCAGATATTGGGGTATTTATGTATTTATTTTGACTTTCACTGAATTTGTATACAAGTTGACCTGACTTACTTCTAGGAGTCTCATCTTGTCCTACTTTATTATTATTATTTCAGATTTTCTTTTCTTTAGGTGATTGATTTATTTACCTAGATTAGACAGAGATAGATGCAGCGTGACCTCACTTTTTAGGTTGTGATAGTGAGCAAGGCTACACTCGCCTTTTTTGAATTAGTTATGTCAAAAGCGAGATCGTCTAGTTCTATTGGAGGGGCATAGGATCTTTTAACAAATCCAATGCATTTTCTTTCTACTATCATGTAGTAAAGACATAAACATTCCTTGTGGGAACCAGTCTCTATCCAATTCCTTCTGTGCCTCTTGAATATTCTTATTTTCTAGTACTTTCTCATGGTCCAAAATAGAATAGAAAGTTTGAGTTAATTTCTTTCTTTAATTGAAGGACTTTGAAAACCTCAAGACATATTGTTAGTATAATTAGAAAGAAACTATCATCTATTGTATAGGACATACTATATTCATGAGTAGAATAATAATCTAAGGAATACCGCTCAAAGAGATCAAAGATTTTTGATGTTGGATTATGGAATATTTATCTTGACATGAATTTATCTACATGATAAAACATGTATTACAACACTAAGGGCAATATCTCAGTTGGTGGGGCTGGGTTAGGTGTATTTTTGATATTTTTCTCTTTTATTTTTCACTATTTTTCAATTCACACTACATCTTAGTTTTAAAACCATATTTAAAGCTAAATCCTAACAATCCCTCATATGAATAAGGAATGACTATATTTTGAAAACATGCATGAGAAACTGTGTGATTCATAAATAAAGATTTATCGAATTTGGATAAATAGGTTTCCTTAAAATTTTCATAGTGAACATATATTAGATATAGTCAATCACTCGGTAGATTTGATATATTTAATCATCAAGATTTGGTGTATACCTAGGAAATATACATCATATAATTAAAACCTAACAACCTTTGGTTCTCACTGTTGTGCTCATTTCAATCATGAACACTACCTAGTTTCAAGTGCATGTAACAAACCTTACTTATTTCACTTTGAAATGACATACACATCACACTTACATAGGTCATTCCTAAATATGTAATCTTTTATATACACTTTGATAAATCCATATCAAAATTTGAAGTCATTAAAAAAGCCTAAGTGCTTCCTGATTATAGAACATTGTTTTCATCATGAGAATAGATAAAGATTTTGGTTGATAATGTTGAGTCGTCAATCATATGTTAATCCAAATAAATAAATAATACAATGAACTCATGCCACATGTCAAATAATATGGAAATCCAAGTTAAATAAATAAGCCAGTAAAATCACATCACGTGTCAAATAGGGAGGCAATTCAACTCAAATAAGAAAGCCAATGAAATGTCAAGTGTTAGGTTACATGCTCTAACTAATCAAATTAAATCTTCTCACCTAATGAATATGATTTATAAGTTTAAACCTATTAATCAATCACATAATTACACTCTGTCCTAAAACTATAAATAGATATTCTTATAACTCATAAAGAAAGGAATGGAGCAAGAAACAAAGAGAGAATTCGTGAATCAATGGCAGTATATTTCTTTCTAAGCTACAAGTTTAAAAACTCAAATAATCAAATTCATGTTCAAAGACAAATATTAATTCGTCATATCAAGTTACTTGTTTGCATTCATTATTCATGAAAATCATCCATGATGCACCCCAAGGACACCCAAGGAATTTCATAAGGACCCGAGATCATGAACTTCAACATTGGAAAGAGTTATTCATAAAGAAGGATGCACTTGGGGACATTATGGAGTCCTCCAAAGAATTTCATATGTTAGTGATGACATTTGATGGGGTATACATTGAGACGAAAAAGGAGTATTAGGATTTTGATGATTTAAAAATCAAAACAAGGCCCTTACTTTTATTAAGGGTAGAAATGTATTGACATAGGGTCTTCTTTATTTTCATAATATAAGTGGCTTCTTTTATGTTGGAAGAACTGAGAATTTTGATGACTAAAAACTCCATTGTTATTGAGATTATGAGAGTTTGCTAAGCTTTTATTTGTTTTTTGTTTGGAAATAAGAGTTGTTTGTGATATTAATTCCCTCGAGGCTCTTCTCAAAGTTAGGTGATTTTTTGGATATTTAAAGAAGGTCACTTTAATTTATTGAAGTTGGTTGTCTTTTATTCTCAATTTGTGTCTATTTTTTGTATCTTCTAGTTTTCCTTGATAATCCTCTTATTATTAGTCTTAATCATGCTTTAGTTTCTTGTCACTATTAGCCTCCACATTAGGGTTTGTATCATTTAGTATTAGATCTAGGTTAAGATTTGTTTTCTCAAATCTTAATCTTGGTATATTGATCTATTCAAAAATAAAAAAATCCAAAAATTCCAAAAAAATCAGAAAATCATTTGTTTTGCTTTGTTGTTTTTGATAGTAAATTGTGATTCTCTAGTATTTTTTGAGACTAAATCTGGAATTTCACTTATTTAGAGGTATAGAATTGAAGATACCATGGAAGGGTTTTGAGCTTCTGAAACTATGGATTTAGAAAAGTGGGTCTATTTTTTTCTTAGTGTAAGGACTTGATTCTGTGATTTTTTTTTTATGTATTTTTATCATTTTATCCCTTCTTGTGGTTGCGACATGATATTTTTGGAGTATGGGGATGGTTGGCATGGTTCCCAATGCAAATTAGAATAATTTGTTTAAGTTTGTAGTCTTTAGAGGTTAAAAAGGCTTTATAGTTGATTTTGGTCAACATTTGTTGTTCTATATGTCGGATGGCAAAAAGGACTCTGCCAGTAAATCTAAAATGTAGACTTTGGATTGGTATCATGGTTGGTATAATTTTATGGCTTTTGGACCTCATTTTGACCTTTGGTTTAAAAAATTATAAAATTAGATACCAAGGGTAAATTTTGTGGAAAGAACCTCTTGTTGAAAATATAGTATTGTTATTGAATCTGGAATGTAGAAATCGGTCTAGTAGCACATTTTATTTTCCCTTATGGGATTCCAAATCAATCCGAGGGATGAATCGACAACTTTGCAAAGTTGTTGATCCAGCTGATCCTGGTGCAGTCGTTTAAGTAGACAAAGGACCACTTAAGTGGTAGCTGCTTAAGAGGATATATATCACTTTAGCGATCACTAGCAAGTCAGGAAATTACTATTAAGGTGGACTATTGACCGCTTAAGGGTTTATCGCTTTAGCGGTAGGTGGCTCTCTTAAGCGATATCGTGTGTGAGCTTGGACCACTTCAGTGGTCATATCTGTGTTATTTAAAGACTCCTTTTCTCAATTTTTCTTCTATTTTTGAGAATTTGAGCTTAAGATTAAGGGATTTTTAGACTAGTTCTTCCTTTTTAAAGCTTGGGTAAGATCCAAACCACTATTTCAATTATTTTACTTTGATTATTGTAATTTAAAACCAGTTAAATTGTGATTTCCAAAGTGGAATTTGAGAATTTTTTCCCGGAATGCCTAAAATGAATTTTCTTCAATTTAAACCTCGTTTTTAACCCATTTTCACTTGTGTTTTCTTCTATGACTTTATTTAATCATGGATAAGGTGTTTATAAACTAGAATTATGATTTTACCATTTCTTTTCGCAAACCCATATCGGGATTTCATTTTGACCCCAACTAAAAAATAAGCAATATGAGTATCATTGGCTTCTTTTTTATGCGTTGATTCTAATTTGTGTTTTAGTTAGTTTTGAGGTTGTTGGAGAGGTTAAAGCTCTCTATGAAGGTTTTTAGGCTTGGATTATCATCATCATGATGTAGGTTATGGCTTAACTTTCTTTCGACTGGGTTGGATAGTTAATATTTATTTAAAAATATTCTAGGGGTATGGGTGATAATCATGAAAATAATATTATAGTTGTTGTGTACCCTGTGGGAACTAATATTAATGTTATTGGTTATTGGAGATGATATTTACTATGTGTGGCCCGTTTGGGGGTCTTATTTGATATTGTTGGTATAATGTATGCAATTGGTTGCATTTTTCATGATAGAAGTACCTGAGTTGGGGTTAATGTGATATTAATAATGTCATACTTGTATATTTATTCTAATGGTGCATGACTTATATTGACTAATGGATGGTTACATATTGAGTGGATTTAGAGCTTAAGTGCGAGTACATTGAATGGATTTAAGATCGTCATATTGGTTTAGTTGGGACGATATGTAACGCCCCGAATCTGTACCCTGGATGCTACATGATGCTTATGATCCCGAAGAACCACAAGCTAACCCATGATTGATATCTATTGAGAGCATTGAATAATAATACTGTAATACAACAAAAAATAGGCTGAAATGCCATAAGGTTCACAATCTGAATACTGATAAATAGTAACAATTGTAATAATATATGATAAAACATCTAAAATCTGAAAAACTGTCTGAACTAGTCTAGTCTGAAATGCCTCTAACAAAACTGTCTGAAAGTGGAGTTGATGGGACAAGATCCGAACTAACTCCAACTACTAAAATACTGAAGCTACTGTAAAAGCTTAAATAAAAGCAAATCCTTGATAGATGAGGACTCACTACTAAATCTGTCTATGCGTGATCAAGAGCCTGAGCGTTCGAACCTCTGATATGAGACATCATAGTGCAAAGAAAGAGTATGTGTCAATACATGGAATATACTGGTATGAGGTAAGGCTAAAATCAAGGGTTCATATGCATGCACAATAACTAACTGAATGATATACAGTAACTGAGTAAGAGAGTACATGGATAACTGAAACTGCTATAAATACAGAGTATGCAATACTGTGCATATACGTGTATACTGTAACAGAGCTTTTACTGAAGCTAAGTTTGGAATTCTTATAACCGAGTAACTGATATCTGAGATTACTGATAATTGAGTTACTGAAACTAATTTACTATATCTGACAGTCCTAATACTGTAAAACTGAACTGAGTTCTATATTGAGACTGAAAATGAAACTATGGGAAGTAATCATTAAATCGACATGCCCTAAATAAGATAACTGGGGTCCATCATGTAACCCCAGTTGGAAGGGTGTCAGTACCATACCAAGGGTAAAGACAACTGAAGATTTACCCTCATCTGGAAGTACTATAATAACAATGGTGGTACCCTCAATTGGCAGGTTAAAACACCTCATCAACCCTCAACTGGCAGGTTGATGTCTTAACCTACAATGGCTACGTAGTTCTGGAATGTAAGCACTGTTTCTAAGGATCGAACCCTCTACTGGAAGGTGAGCCCGTATCCTTAAGTTCACTCGATGCCGAATCTTACTCCCAACTGAATAGACACTGAACTGATTATACTAAGTTGAACTGGACTAATACTGAGTTCTGTAACTGACTGAGTTTACTGAGTTTTGTTAAATAGCTAAGTAATACTATTTTATTTCATGACTGAGACTATTCTATAACTACTGTAGCTCTAGGTAAACAACTAGATTTTTGGGTATTGAATACCCCCAGGACTCGATAGCATGAA